>NC_059206.1:16638795-16688795 GCF_020615455.1 Coregonus clupeaformis
TTCCTGTGGTTATGTCATTCTGCTACAGTAATGTAGTGGAAGGTTCCTGTGGTTATGTCATTCTGCTACAGTAATGTAGTGGGCGGTTCCTGTGGTTATGTCATTCTGCTACAGTAATGTAGTGGAAGGTTCCTGTGGTTATGTCATTCTGCTACAGTAAAAATGTAATGTAGTGGGCGGTTCCTGTGGTTATGTCATTCTGCTCCAGTAATGTAGTGGACGGTTCCTGTGGTTATGTCATTCTGCTACAGTAATGTAGTGGGCGGTTCCTGTGGTTTTATGTCATTCTGCTACAGTAATGTAGTGGACGGTTCCTGTGGTTATGTCATTCTGCTACAGTAATGTAGTGGGCGGTTCCTGTGGTTATGTCCTGTCCTGCTCCAGTAATGTAGTGGACGGTTCCTGTGGTTATGTCATTCTGCTACAGTAATGTAGTGGGACGGTTCCTGTGGTTATGTCCCACAGTAATGTAGAGAACAGTTCCTGTGGTTATGTCCTGTAATTCTGCTACAGTAATGTAGTGGACGGTTCCTGTGGTTATGTCCTGTCCTGCTCCAGTAATGTAGTGGACGGTTCCTGTGGTTATGTCATTCTGCTACAGTAATGTAGTGGACGGTTCCTGTGGTTATGTCCCAGAGTAATGTAGAGAACAGTTCCTGTGGTTATGTCCTGTAATTCTGCTACAGTTATGTAGTGGACGGTTCCTGTGGTTCTGTCCTTCTGCCACAGTGATGTTATGGACGGTTCCTGTGGTTATGGCTCCCTCTGCAGGACAGTTGAAAATAAATATCCAACCATTCTCAAGGTTGAGAAAGAGGACTGACAGGGTGAGTGAGAGGGTGACAGGACAAATGGGGTGAGGGAGGAGTGAAAGGGTAAGTGAGAGGATGAGGGGGTGAGAGAGAGTGTGAGAAGGTGAGTGAGGTGTATCAGAACTTCCATTTCCCTTGAGTGTCTGCTTGTGTGACAACGATAATTGAAACCTGGGTTCATATCCACATAGTGTCTCAGAGTAGGAGTGCTGATCTAGGATCTGTCCATACAATCTTATTCAGTATGATCAGCACTCACACTCTGAAATGCTTTGTGGATACAGGTCCAGGTACACCCGATGCAGTCTGAATGTGGTGCTGTGGAGTTTGTGAGATGCTGGAGGAACAGAAACAGGAGTCATGGGAGTCAAACAAACCACACAGAGGCGTGTTTAAAAGTAAAGAGCCTGTATATTATTCTGCAAAATACAAATACCATTTCATTTCATTGCCTGTGCGGGAAAATAAATGTTTATTTACGTTAGCTTCCTTCCTTCCGGTGAGAAACATTTTGTCTTCAAGTGGCGACAAAGGCCTGCTTCTGCCGCTTGGAGCCTTGTAGCATCCAAACATTCACCTCAGAAAGACTGACCCCTACTCTCTGAGTGCACTACCCACTGTCATGTGGTTAGTAGTGTTATAAAGTTCACTTAAAGAACACAATCCAACATGGAGCCCATCCAGGGACCTTCACTCTGATACAGTATTGCATTATTGTACAGTCTTACATTATTTTGTTGATAATACTGACACAAAACATGAACATTATATGATTGAAGTGGATATTGCATGGAGTGGAACTATATTGATGTAATCAAATTATACAACATTCTCAGAATCACATTCAAACTATGATAATGGGTGTGGTAAATTTGAGGTACAGGTAAATAGCAGATTTTTACAGTACAGAACATTTTGATAATGAAGAAAAATAAAATAGAATGAAACAGTAGCTCTGATGAGTTAGGTGAGTAGGATAGCATCAGGCTGTTGGTTAGTCTATAACCTATTGTGGGGCTCTGCCCTCATAGTCTACTGATATCATCAATCAGTATTGTATTGTATTGCAACCTGGCAAAATAGAACAAAGGTGACTTTCAAAGTCAGAAATTGTGCTTCTATGTGGGGTTCCTATGTAATAGTAATAATATCTGACATCATATAAAACTGTCTGTAGGGAGGAGAGGCAGCCGTCCAGCTTCTGCTCCGTCTATACACGCTGACTCTGCAGTCTTAGATGACATCTCCCAGACCCAGATTAGTCCTATTCCTGGACTAACACACACTGTCAATGGAGATTCTTCATTGAGAATGCTTTTTAATCCAGGAGTAGCTTAATCTGGGTGTCGAAGCAACCCTTCCTAAATAATCTGTTATCAGGCTAAAATCAGTGGCAGGTTGAGAATCTTTAACTAAACATTTCCTGAATGTTTGAGATCGATAGAAAATATGTGCACCTGCACATAGCTACATAATAACCCCCAATAAGAAGAGAAAAACAAGGTTTTATCTATATTTTAACAATGTTGACATCCTTAATTAGGTTGAAATATAGATTTTCTAAAAACTATAAAGAGAAACCACTTGTTTGTGCAGCAAAGCATTTACTTCCCTTTTTATAATAATATGGCTTTGGGAGTTCTGTTTTAACTCACACCCCTTCCTCCCTGTGGCTTTGTCTATCTGGCCGCTGAAACAGGCATCTCTCTCTCTGTCTCTCGCACTGTAGTGTATATGACCCAGATTGTATTTGTTAGCACATGGCTCAATTGAATTAAGATTCCTAGGCGTCTTCATTTCAAGTGAGACATTGTAGTTGTCCAGGGTTCCAGCCATAGAATTAGAATGACTTCTTGATCGATCGTTATTATTCTATAGTTCCAGCTTTTTGTAACCTGTTGCATAATGTGTTTTACCCTTTCCTTCTTCTCTTTCTCCCTATCGTTGTCCTCTTTCTCTGTCTATCCCTTTCTCTTTCTCTCTCTGTCTGCCAATCCTCCCTTGTTCTTCATTTATATATACACATAAATATGTTGAACCGGCAACATGAATGGGTTGTAGTGAACACTCATATGTCTGCTAGTCAGCCAGCTGCAGGCTGAGACATCAGGGCCTAGGTAGCACGCTCGCACGCACGCACCCTGACGTGTCCACTCACAGTGCTTGTCCTTGTGTCTCCTAGTATATTACTGACTCACCAGTATCTTATCCATACAGAGTGCCAGACTTCTTCAACCTTTACTGATTCCCTCCCTCCCTCCCACAAACACACAACACAAGCAACACACCTCCCACCCTCCCACACTGACTCCCCCACACCATATCCACCCTCACTCCTGTATATATCACTGGTTGTCTCAAATCACTCCCTACGTGGGCAATAGCATGCCATTTCAGACCCAGTCTATGTCACTGTTATATTCCCTCCACACTCCTGTATATAATGTCCCTGTTATAGTGGAACACTCTCACTCTGCACAAGAAGAATATAGGGCAAATCTGAAATCGCACCCTATTCCCTATAAAGTGCACTACTTTTGGCATAGGGAATATGGTGCCATTTTGGACACAGGCTTAATAATAGTCATAATAGCAATAAAGGTAAGTCTACAAAAGCCCCTCCCCCTCTGTGAATCAGAGGTGGCCTTATCATCTAGCCCAGCATTCTGATAGGCGCATTCGTTTCAGGGACGGGCTGTGGCGCTCCTCCTGATTGGACATCGGGCATAACAGGAAGTTGTCGTTTCCGCGGTGATCCTCGCGTTCACTGCCGTCGTATGAGCTGCCACAGCTGGATAGGCTGTCGCCAGGAGACTGCCCTGCCTCTGCCGGGCACTGATATGTTGGGTAGCCATGGGACACGCCCCCCATCCCTCCGCTATCAAATCCGATGCCTCGATCTCTGGGCGGGGAGGCGGGCTCTGACTTGATGTAGAGGTTCTGATGGACATTCTGGAGGTTAAGGTTGGAGTTCTGACAAAGGTTTCTGACAGAGGAGAGGAGAGATAGTGATTAGAAAGAGGAAGAGGAAATACACACACACACAAACACAGACAGACAGACACCCTTACCCCATGTGTCCTAGTGCTGAGTGCTGAATATTCTGTAGCGATTGTTGCTGCCAGCCTGTTACTGATCCCAGGTGGAGAGATCCTGAGCTGTTACCAAACCCTGACAGGTCACCCAGAGAGTACTCTGCAGAGAGGGAGTGATAAAGAGAAGGAGGGATAGAGAGAGGGGGGAGAGGGAGGGGGAGGGATAGAGAGAGGGGGGAGAGGGAGGGGGAGGGATAGAGAGAGGGAGGGATAGAGAGAGGGAGGGATAGAGAGAGGGGGAGGGATAGAGAGAGGGAGGGATAGAGAGAGGGAGGGAGGGATAGAGAGAGGGGGGAGAGGGAGGGGGAGGGATAGAGAGAGGGAGAGATGGAGAGAGGGAGGGATAGAGAGAGGGAGGGATAGAGAGAGGGAGGGACAGAGAGAGGGAGGGAGGGATAGAGAGAGGGAGGGACAGAGAGAGGGAGGGAGGGATAGAGAGAGGGGGAGAGGGAGGGAGGGATAGAGAAAGGGAGGGATAGAGAGAGGGGGAGAGGGAGGGAGGGATAGAGAGAGGGGGAGAGGGAGGGAGGGATAGAGAGAGGGAGGGATAGAGAGAGGGGGGATATAGAGAGGGGGAGAGGGAGGGAGGGATAGAGAGAGGGAGGGATAGAGAGAGGGGGAGAGGGAGGGAGGGATAGGGAGAGGGAGGGACAGAGAGAGGGGGAGAGGGAGGGAGGGATAGAGAGAGGGAGAGATAGAGAGAGGGCGGGATAGAGAGAGGGAGGGAGGGATAGAGAGAGGGGGAGAGGGAGAGGGAGGGAGGAGAGGGAGGGATAGAGAGAGGGAGGGATAGAGAGAGGGAGGGATAGAGAGAGGGGGAGGGGGGGATAGAGAGAGGGAGGGATAGAGAGAGGGAGGGAGGGATAGAGAGAGGGGGGAGAGGGAGGGAGGAGAGGGAGGGATAGAAAGAGAGGGAGGGATAGAGAGAGGGGGGAGAGGGAGGGATAGAGAGAGGGAGGGATAGAGAGAGGGAGGGAGGAGAGGGAGGGGGAGGGACAAAGGTTACACACCTTGGGCAAATCTGAAATGACTTCTTCCTATTCCCTATAAGAGCGCTACTTTTGGTCAGAGATGCTCTGAGGAGCTGTGGTCACTGTCCAGAAGAGATTAGATTAGATTCGTTTATTAGTCACATGCACGGGGTTGCAGATGCAATTGCAGGGTACAGTGAAATCGAATGTCCCCGAGGGAATGTCCATAGATGGAGCAGCAAGGGGGGAAGTGAGAAGTGAATGAAACAATAATAAAATAATAATACATATTTACAGAAGAGGGAGTGGTAGAAGAGGGAGTGGTAGAAGAGGGAGTGGTAGAAGACGGAGTGGTAGAAGACGAGTGGTAGAAGACGGAGTGGTAGAAGACGGAGTGGTAGAAGAGGGCGTGGTAGAAGACGGAGTGGTAGAAGAGGGAGTGGTAGAAGACGGAGTGGTAGAAGACGGAGTGGTAGAAAACGGAGTGGTAGAAGACGGAGTGGTAGAAGACGGAGTGGTAGAAAATGGAGTGGTAGAAGACAGAGTGGTAGAAGACAGAGTGGTAGAAGAGGGAGTGGTAGAAGAGGGAGTGGTAGAAGAGGGAGTGGTAGAAGAGGGAGTGGTAGAAGACGGAGTGGTAGAAGACGGAGTGGTAGAAGAGGGAGTGGTAGAAGACGGAGTTGTAGAAGACGGAGTGGTAGAAGACGGAGTGGTAGAAGACGGAGTGGTAGAAGAGGGAGTGGTAGAAGACGGAGTGGTAGAAGACGGAGTGGTAGAAGACGGAGTGGTAGAAAACGGAGTGGTAGAAGACGGAGTGGTAGAAGACGGAGTGGTAGAAGAGGGAGTGGTAGAAGAGGGAGTGGTAGATGACGGAGTGGTAGAAGAGGGAGTGGTAGAAGAGGGAGTGGTAGAAGACGGAGTGGTAGAAGACGGAGTGGTAGAAGACGGAGTGGTAGAAGACAGTGTGGTAGAAAACGGAGTGGTAGAAGACAGAGTGGTAGAAGAGGGAGTGGTAGAAGACGGAGTGGTAGAAGACGGAGTGGTAGAAGAGGGAGTGGTAGAAGACGGAGTGGTAGAAGACGGAGTGGTAGAAGACGGAGTGGTAGAAGAGGGAGTGGTAGAAAAGGGAGTGGTAGAAGATGGAGTGGTAGAAGACGGAGTGGTAGAAGACGAGTGGTAGAAGACGGAGTGGTAGAAGACGGAGTGGTAGAAGAGGGAGTGGTAGAAGAGGGAGTGGTAGAAGAGGGAGTAGTAGAAGACGGAGTGGTAGAAGAGGGAGTAGTAGAAGACGGAGTGGTAGAAGACGAGTGGTAGAAGAGGGAGTGGTAGAAGACGGAGTGGAAGAAGAGGGAGTGGTAGAAGAGGGAGTGGTAGAAGAGGGAGTGGTAGAAGACGGAGTGGTAGAAGACGGAGTGGTAGAAGACGAGTGGTAGAAGACGGAGTGGTAGAAGACGGAGTGGTAGAAGACGGAGTGGTAGAAGACGAGTGGTAGAAGAGGGAGTGGTAGAAGACGGAGTGGTAGAAGACGGAGTGGTAGAAGAGGGAGTGGTAGAAGACGGAGTGGTAGAAGACGGAGTGGTAGAAGACGGAGTGGTAGAAGACGGAGTGGTAGAAGACGGAGTGTTTAGAAGAGGGAGTGGTAGAAGACGAGTGGTAGAAGACGGAGTGGTAGAAGACGGAGTGGTAGAAGACGGAGTGGTAGAAGAGGGAGTGGTAGAAGAGAGAGTGGTAGAAGACGGAGTGGTAGAAGAGGGAGTGGTAGAAGACGGAGTGGTAGAAGAGGGAGTGGTAGAAAACGGAGTGCTAGAAGACGGAGTGGTAGAAGACGGAGTGGTAGAAGACGAGTGGTAGAAGACGGAGTGGTAGAAGAGGGAGTGGTAGAAGACGGAGTGGTAGAAGACGGAGTGGTAGAAGAGGGAGTGGTAGAAGACGAGTGGTAGAAGACGGAGTGGTAGAAGACGGAGTGGTAGAAGACGGAGTGGTAGAAGAGGGCGTGGTAGAAGACGGAGTGGTAGAAGAGGGAGTGGTAGAAGACGGAGTGGTAGAAGACGGAGTGGTAGAAAACGGAGTGGTAGAAGACGGAGTGGTAGAAGACGGAGTGGTAGAAGAGGGAGTGGTAGAAGAGGGAGTGGTAGAAGAGGGAGTGGTAGAAGAGGGAGTGGTAGAAGACGGAGTGGTAGAAGACGGAGTGGTAGAAGAGGGAGTGGTAGAAGACGGAGTGGTAGAAGAGGGAGTGGTAGAAGACGGAGTGGTAGAAGACAGAGTGGTAGAAGACGGAGTGGTAGAAAATGGAGTGGTAGAAGACAGAGTGGTAGAAGACGGAGTGGTAGAAGACGGAGTGGTAGAAGACGGAGTGGTAGAAGAGGGAGTGGTAGAAGAGGGAGTGGTAGAAGACGGAGTGGTAGAAGACGGAGTGGTAGAAGACAGTGTGGTAGAAAACGGAGTGGTAGAAGACAGAGTGGTAGAAGACGGAGTGGTAGAAGACGGAGTGGTAGAAGACAGTGTGGTAGAAAACGGAGTGGTAGAAGACGGAGTGGTAGAAGACGGAGTGGTAGAAGACGGAGTGGTAGAAGACGGAGTGGTAGAAGACGGAGTGGTAGAAGACGGAGTGGTAGAAAACAGAGTGGTAGAAGACGGAGTGGTAGAAGACGGAGTGGTAGAAGAGGGAGTGGTAGAAGACGGAGTGGTAGAAGAGGGAGTGGTAGAAGAGGGAGTGGTAGAAGACGGAGTGGTAGAAGATGGAGTGCCTACCTGTGCCATATGAGGCGGAGAGGGCAGAGGGGTACCCTCCCATGCCCTGCCCGGGCAGAGTAGATGTTGCTATGGAGACCACAGGAGTAGCAAATGTCTGGGCAGACTGGGAGTGGTTTATTCTCTGGTTCTGAAACAACAAAATAATAAACAAACATTAGTACACTTGTAGCTAGAAGGATTTGGGTCTATATCTCATTCTAGACATAAACAGATATTCAGTGTAGCTACTCCACATTGTCCATCTGTGTGATGTCACACTACTTACCAGCATCATGTCAAAATCCTCACACTGGCAGCATGAAAAACAATACAACTCATATTAGAGTACGGAGGGGAGTTAGAGTCAGAGGAACTGTGTAGGAGTCAGGAATGTTCTAACTGTCTCAGGGGAGATGGAGGGAGGAGATAGACAGAGATGGAGAAAGAGGAGATCACTCACGATGGAGGGCATGTTGTTCTTGTTGCCAGGGGGCAGCAGCGTGCAGAGGTCCGGCTTGCGGTTACAACTCAGGGTCATGGAGTTAATCGGGGGCGGAGTTTTGGCCTGAATGCCTTTGGCCATGCTTCCCGGAGACAGCAGCCCCGGGGAGTTACGGTGGTTACCATAGTTACTGTTACCTAGGAGACGGATGGACAGGAGAATACTGTATGTTTTTCTTGTTTAACCTGGGAGGTCACATTGAAACTAGAATAATAATAGGCCTAATAACATTTACATGATCAATGCATCAGACATTAGAAAAGACTGCATGTACAGTAACTAGCATAGTTAACTCACCAGCGTTGGAGACAGTGTTAGACAGCTCTGAACCCATCATCCCTCCTGCGTTCCCAGCACTGGGGGGTCGGTGTGTGTGTTGGGGTCCAGGCGACATGCTGTCTCTCTGCAGGCCAGGGTGTGTGTGGGAAAAGGGCAGAAGATTGTGGTTACACAAGGATCCCCCCGCCCCGGGGTGAGAGTAGAGTAGTCCACTGTTGTTTTGGCCCTGGATGGAGCCAACCATGTCGTAGTTAAGCGGGGGGAGAGCCTGCTGGACAGAGACAGACACCAGGGTTAGCAAGGCAAATGGAGAAGTGGAACAGGCAGGAGTGGACACACACAGGTCCAGTTAGTACTTACACAGAGTCTCTGTGTGCTGATCATGAGGTCAATGTCTTCATTGATCTTGCGGTATTTGTCCTCTGACTCGGGGCTCTGACCAGCAGAGTCGTCTGCCTCGATGTCGGGACTGTCACAACCATTAAGACCCTTCTTACGCAGAGTCTGAGAGAGACAGACACAGAGAGCGAGAGAGAGAACACACAAAGTTGATGATACTCTCCAAATGGCTTGAGAGTCTGTTACTGCTACTTTTACAAAAGCATAGTCAGTGAATAAAGCACAACAGTTATTCTAAAGGCCACATGTGCATGGCAGACCCCTGAAGAGTTGCAGTCTCCTTTTCTACCACCAAGAGGGGCTATTGGAGCAGAAATAGCATCCTCAAAAGACCACCTGGCAGATAGATCCTCTAATTGAACACCAGTATGAGAGGAGGAGAGAGGGAGGGTAGACATAGTGACAGAGAAAGAAAGTATTGTAAATAGAGGGGGTGAAAGAGAGGGGGTGGTAGACATAGATTTAGAGAGATGAGAGTAGAAAAGATGGGGGAGAGAGAGAGGGAGTGTAGAGTGGAGTGATTAGGCCTCTCTTATCACTGCTGATATTGTCCATGGAGCTGTGATGCTTTCCCCTAGTGTGTGTGTGTGTGTGTATTTGTGTGCATGCGCATCATCAGACGATGAACACTGTCCTGTCTCAGCACTTTAATGCCTAGCACCGGCCTATCACTAGACCACTACAGCTATCACACACACACACACACACACACACACACACACACACACATACACACACACACAGGCTGGCTCAGCACTGCTATGCCACTCATCCCAGTTATGCCCACCTGTCACTGGACAACACAGGGATGGGGGAGTGGCAGAACCCAGGTTTAGCAGCCCTGTGTCTGAGGGATGTCCGTACAAGGCTATTTTTTGCCTCTGTGGCACCCAGAGCACCCCTCGTTTCCAGTCCCCACCCCCACCCACCATCTCTCTCACCCCCACTACCCCTTCTTTTTCTCTTTCATGCCCACTCCCTCCCCCCACACCTCTCTCTCTACCCCATAATCACACCATCCATGTCCATGACTGACAAAAAACATATCAGCAACACAACAACAAAATGACAGTAGACATGAAAAGGAAGAACATGAAGAACTCTTACACTTTATTTCAGAATACATGACTCTCCATACCATGGCTCTACACAGAGCCCTGGCCTACACAGACCTACACAGAGCCCTGGCCTACATAGACCTACACAGAGCCCTGGCCTACACAGCCCTACACAGAGCCCTGGCCTACACATAGCCCTGGCCTACACAGAGCCCTGGCCTACACAGACCTACACAGAGCCCTGGCCTACACATAGCCCTGGCCTACACAGCCCTACACAGAGCCCTGGCCTACACATAGCCCTGGCCTACACAGAGCCCTGGCCTACACAGCCCTACACAGAGCCCTGGCCTACACATAGCCCTGGCCTACACAGAGCCCTGGCCTACACAGCCCTACACAGAGCCCTGGCCTACATAGACCTACACAGAGCCCTGGCCTACACAGCCCTACACAGAGCCCTGGCCTACACATAGCCCTGGCCTACACAGAGCCCTGGCCTACACAGACCTACACAGCCCTATACAGAGCCCTGCCCTACACAGCCCTACACATCATGCAATGTGTAACCTTGAGAGCAGCATGTGTGTGTGGTGAGAGAGTTGTGTATTTGCGCGCGCATGTGTGTGTGTGTGTGTGTGTGTGTGTGTGTGTGTGTGTGTGTGTGTGTGTGTGTGTGTGTGTGTGTGTATGTGTGTGTGTGTGTGTGAGAGGTGAAGGTAGCAGGTGGTTGAGTGGGCAGCTGACTGAAGGTGCTCAGAGAAGAAGACAACTAAGAGAAAGAGGGAGAGAGAAGGAGAGAGAAAAAGAGAGAGGAGGGGAGTGAAGGAGAGAGAGGAGAGGGAGGGAAAGAGATAGAGAGAGAGAAAAAGAGGGAGAGAGAAAGATAGAGAGAAGGAGAGAAATAATTAGATAGAGACAAAGAAAGGCAGGAGAGAAAGAGAAAGACAAAATAAGAACGAGAGAGTGAGAGAGAGAGAGCGAGAGAGAGAGCGAGAGAGAGAGAGAGAGAGAGAGAGAGAGAGAGAGAGAGAGAGAGAGCGAGAGAGAGAGAGAGAGAACTGAACCCCCATATCTCCATTCCAAGCCACCCTCAACTGTCTACAATCTCTCTCTCATTTTTCTCCTCTACTCCCTTGTTGTTCTTCCTGGGTGGTCTGGTCTCCTAGCCACTTCCATATCAATTAGAGTGTGTTGCCTTTACAAGGGCACAGAGTGCGAGGCAGCAGCTCCTCTCCGTGTGCCAAGGAACATGACGTGCACCTCTCACATCTCACCTCTCCTGCCCTAACAGGCGGACATTTCTACCACTCACACACAAAGTATGTAGTCGTGTGATCATACAATACATAGCCAAAAGTATGTGGACATCCCTTCAAATTAGTGGATTCAGCCATTTCAGCCACAACCGTTGCTGACAGGTGTATAAAATCGAGCACACCGCCATGCAATCTCCATAGACAAACATTGGCAGTAGGATGTCTCGTACTGAAGAGCTCAGTGACTTTCAACATGGCACCGTCATAGGATGCCACCTTTCTAACAAGTCAGTTCGTCAAATTTCTGCCCTGCTAGAGCTGCCCCGGTCAACTAAAAGTGCTGTTATTGTGAAGTGGAAATGGCTAGGACAACAACAAGTGGTAGGCCACACAAGCTCACAGAACGGGACCGCCAAGTGCTGAAGCACGTAGCGCATACAAATCGTCTGTCCTCGGTTGCAACACCCATTACCGAGTTCCAAACTGCCTCCATAAGCAATGTCAGCACAAGAACTGTTCGTCGGGAGCTTCATGAAATGGGTTTCCATGGCCGAGCAACCGCACACAAGCCTAACATCACCATGCGAAATGCCAAGCGTCGGCTGGAGTGGTGTAAAGCTCGCCGCCATTGGACTCTGGAGCAGTGGAAATGCGTTCTCTGGAGTGATGAATCACGCTTCACCATCTGGCAGGCCTACGGATAAATCTGGGTTTGGCGGATGCGACCCTAAGCACACAGCTAAGACAACGCAGGAGTGGCTTTGGGACAAATCTCTGAATGTCCTTGAGTGGCCCAGCCAGAGTCCGGACTTGAACCCTCTCTGGAGAGACCTGAAAATAGCTGTGGAACGACGCTCCCCATCCAACCTGACAGAGCTTGAGAGGAGCTGCAGAGAAGAATGGAAGAAATTCCCCAAATACAGGTGTGCCAAACTTGTAGAGTCATACCCAAGAAGACTTGAGGCTGTAATCGCTGCCAAAGGTGCTTCAACAAAGTACTGAGTAAAGGGTCTGAAAACGTATGTAAATATGAAATTGTATTAATTTATTTTTTTATACATTTGCCTACATTTCTAAAAACCTGTTTTTGTTTTGTCATTATGGGGTATTGTGTGTAGATTGATGAGGCTGTAACGTAATAACAAAATGTGGAAAAAGTCAAGGGTCTTAATCCTTTCCAAATGCACTGTCCATGCAAATATCTTCGCCACACACCCCTCCCATTCTTCTTGTCTGAACATTTAAAACTATACTCAAGACACATTATCTTCACACATGTTTTAGATTAATTGCTTTTCGCTGACATCCGCATCTCAATACTCAGCTAGGCCTCTGACCATGTGCGCTGCCCAAATTGCGGGCTTCCCAAATAGGCATATAGGCCTACACGCTTGTGATTTGAAACAATCCACAACTTTCAAATAAGTTAATGATGCTCTGTGGCTAAGTCATGCTCTCTGGTGAAGTATTTAGAATGATTTTATTTATTTCTGTATAGACTGGAGTAATTAGGCTTATATAATTTTGGCACATTTATTTCAATTTACTTTAGGCTGCAGTGACTACTGTTATGTCATGTCCTATGCTTAGGCTACTCATCACATTAGGAATCATATTTTATTGTTAGCCTGCAAATACGTTTATTATAATAGGGATTTTTTTTACCTCCCCCATCATTCCACTAAAACACACTCACATCCCACCGAGGCTATTCTTAGCCACAGCAGTCTATTGTTAGCCTGCTGCCATTTTCCAAGCGGTGAACAGGGAGAGATCGGTTACACAAAGAAAGCTGGAGTTACACTGGGACGGTGTGTGTGTTCTATTTGATAAGCCTTACTGAGAGCTTCAGCTGTTTTCAATCTACGACACAGACACACACACACCACAGAATGGAGCGAAATAGGGTTAGTAGAAGAGGGGTGAAGAATGCAGACGTTCTTAGAGTTATAAACAGCCATTATCCTGGGCCTCCTGCACCATATACAACAAACTCAAATACAGCACACTGTGCTCGAACACACACACACCTCGTTATGGAAAGAAAACAACCCAGACAAAGGAGTGTCTCTTCTGCTCCATTCCTGTCAGGAAGATAGTTTCACAGCTAGGTCATCTTTGACCATGTGTATCAATACAGAGACAGGGGCTGTGTGCGATGCTGAAAAATATACAGGTACAGTGGGGAGAACAAGTATTTGATACACTGCCGATTTTGCAAGTTTTCCTACTTACAAAGCATGTAGAGGTCTGTAATTTTTATCATAGGTACACTTCAACTGTGAGAGACGGAATCTAAAACAAAAATCCAGAAAATCACATTGTATGATTTTTAAGTAATTAATTTGCATTTTATTGCATGACATAAGTATTTGATACATCAGAAAAGCAGAACTTAATATTTGGTACAGAAACCTTTGTTTGCAATTACAGAGATCATACGTTTCCTGTAGGTCTTGACCAGGTTTGCACACACTGCAGCAGGGATTTTGGCCCACTCCATACAGACCTTCTCCAGATCCTTCAGGTTTCGGGGCTGTTGCTGGGCAATACGGACTTTCAGCTCCCTCCAAAGATTTTCTATTGGGTTCAGGTCTGGAGACTGGCTAGGCCACTCCAGGACCTTGAGATGCTTCTTACGGAGCCACTCCTTTGTTGCCCTGGCTGTGTGTTTCGGGTCGTTGTCATGCTGGAAGACCCAGCCACGACCCATCTTCAATGCTCTTACTGAGGGAAGGAGGTTGTTGGCCAAGATCTTGCGATATATGCCCCATCCATCCTTCCCTCAATACGGTGCAGTCGTCCTGTCCCCTTTGCAGAAAAGCATCCCCAAAGAATGATGTTTCCACCTCCATGCTTCACGGTTGGGATGGTGTTCTTGGGGTTGTACTCATCCTTCTTCTTCCTCCAAACAACAGCGAGTGGAGTTTCGAACAAAAAGCTCTATTTTTGTCTTATCAGACCACATGACCTTCTCCCATTCCTCCTCTGGATCATCCAGATGGTTATTGGCAAACTTCAGACGGGCCTGGACATGCGCTGGCTTGAGCAGGGGGACCTTGCGTGCGCTGCAGGATTTTAATCCATGACGGCGTAGTGTGTTACTAATGGTTTTCTTTGAGACTGTGGTCCCAGCTCTCTTCAGGTCATTGACCAGGTCCTGCCGTGTAGTTCTGGGCTGATCCCTCACCTTCCTCATGATCATTGATGCCCCACGAGGTGAGATCTTGCATGGAGCCCCAGACCGAGGGTGATTGACCGTCATCTTGAACTTCTTCCATTTTCTAATAATTGCGCCAACAGTTGTTGCCTTCTCACCAAGCTGCTTGCCTATTGTCCTGTAGCCCATCCCAGCCTTGTGCAGGTCTACAATTGTATCCCTGATGTCCTTACACAGCTCTCTGGTCTTGGCCATTGTGGAGAGGTTGGAGGCTGTTTGATTGAGTGTGTGGACAGGTGTCTTTTATACAGGTAACGAGTTCAAACAGGTGCAGTTAATACATGTAATGAGTGGAGAACAGGAGGGCTTCTTAAAGAAAAACTAACAGGTCTGTGAGAGCCGGAATTCTTACTGGTTGGTAGGTGATCAAATACTTATGTCATGCAATAAAATGAAAATTAATTACTTAAAAATCATACAATGTGATTTTCTGGATTTTTGTTTTAGATTCCGTCTCTCACAGTTGAAGTGTACCTATGATAAAAAATTACAGACCCCTACATGCTTTGTAAGTAGGAAAACCTGCAAAATCGGCAGTGTATCAAATACTTGTTCTCCCCACTGTATGTTGTTATAGAGGAGGACCAGCACTTAGAAAGTGATTACCAATTTATGAATGACAGAACACCCTCCAGAAAAATTACTGAGTTGGGATTAGTTTTGTAATTTTAGTTGAGCACTGTTTCTGTGGTGTAAACCAAGTGAATTAGGTAAACAGCACATGTGCAGGTAAAAACATTTAAAGGAACCAACAACACACACACACCTCATAGCCACAATAACTTTACAATCTCTGTGGTAAAGAGGTTCAGAGCTGGAGGGGAAACCAGTCAGTTACAATGACTGGTAATGTCAAGACTGAACTAAGCAAAAACAGTGGAGGTAAAGAGATGGAGAGATGGAGGGATGGGGAGAGTATGTGGAAAGGAGAGGGAGGGAGAGAGAGGTAGATACTTCCAAGACTAAGCACAAACAATCTGGAAGGAAATAAATATAGGGAGAGGGGGAAGGAGATGGAGAGAGGGAGAGATAGAAAGGCTTGAATGTGAGAGGGGAGAGAGATAGAGTGAGAGAAGGAGGAGGAGAGAAGGAAAGGGACAGAGGAGGAAAAGACCCATCATCATTTATCTGTCTTCCAGAAGATGCCTACACACTATGGGGTCACCAGGTCAGCCAGGAAAAGAGGGAGGGAAGGAAAGAGAGGAGGAGGGATGGGGAGAGGAGAGGAGAGGAAGTTTGTTGAGAGGGATGAGGAAGAGCATATTGAGTTTACAGTAATGAGTGTGATGGGATTATGGTAGATTAAAGATTAACATAGATTATATGCTGCTCCTGGTGGGGCTAGCTGACTGACCATGAAGTGAGCCTTGTGGGGGACAGGTGGATAGGGAGACCTGACCCTTCATCACAACATCAGCTATCAGGCCAGAACCACCACCTTATAGACCTCTGGCATACAGTATCAACCATATGACCACCAGACTAAATGTGAAATACTGTGGAATATTTTAGCTGTGCTTGATTGATTTAGTTTGCCTGGTTTACAATGGAACCAATGGAATATTCCCAAAACTGGGCTGCATATCTTACTTTCCCACTACCATTCCCACACACAAACATCCCCATCCCCCTCTGCACTCTACCAAACTCAGCCCGTTTTTCCCACTACTCCCAATGGGAGGCTCATGGCCTGTGTTGGAACACACATCATTCACAGGAAGACCACAACCACTGTCCTCAAGCCGCTACAGATTCCCATCAGCGATCCAGAGACAAAATCCAACGCACCTGTTCTTTGAACTCTGATCCCTAACCCCTGACCCCTAACCTCGGTCACATTGACCATGGTCCGATGGGTGGCCCTGAAGAGGTTTGAATGGGGACGTTGGACGTGTGTGTGGGGACACCTGCCTTGTTCTCCTAACACCATTGCATAACTCCAGGCTGGCCGACTGAGACTCAGCCCTGCACACATTAGCCTCCCTGAGCTCTGAGTCCTGAGCCAAACACACACATGGACCTGAGTACTGTATGTCACAAAACACACAACAGCAGCAGCACACTATATGTATTCCACTAACTGTTCATTCAACAAACTGAAGTTTTGACCTGTGAAGCCATGTTGGTGAACTAGTCTGCAATACACTGTGTGTGGGACTCACTTCCACGATGTCAGAGTTAGTCCTGCTCTCGTGAGGGTCGTTGTACTCAGTGTATTTGAGCAGGACCTTGTCCATGTCAGTGCTGGCGTACTGGAACAGCTTGTTGGTGCTGTTGAAGATGATGAGGGCGATCTCACAGTTGCACAGCACACTCAGCTCATACGCCTTCTTCATCAGGCCAAACTTCCTCTTGGTGAATGTCACCTGGAGAGGGAGGGGAAGAGAGAGAGAGAGAGAGAGAGAGAGAGAGAGAGAGAGAGAGAGAGAGAGAGAGAGAGAGAGAGAGAGAGAGAGAGAGAGAGAAGGCAGTGAGATACATGAGTGAGAATACACATTGTACAGTATATACAGTGCCATCAGAAAGTATTCACACCCCTTGACTTATTCCACATTTTGTTGTGTTGCAGCCGGAATTAAAATTGATTAAATGTTTATTTTTTCTCACCAATGTACACACAATACCCCATAATGACAAAGTGAAAACATGTTTTTAGAAATGTTAGCAAATTGATGGAAAAAAAACAAATATCTAATTTACAAAAGTATTCACACCCCTGAGTCAAAACATGTTAGTATCACCTTTGGCAGTGATTACAGCCGTGAATCTTTCTGGGTACGTCTTTAAGAGCTTTGCACACCTAGATTGAACAATATTTGCCCATTGTTCTTTTCAAAATTCTTCAAGCTCTGTCAAATTGTTTGTTGATCATTGCTAGACAACCATTTTAAAGTCTTGCCATATATTTTCAAGCAGATTTAAGTCAAAACTGTAACTTGCCCACTAAGGAACATTCATTGTCTTCTTGGTAAGCAACTCCAGTGTAGATTTGGCCTTGTGTTTTAAGTTATTGTCCTGCTGAAAGGTGAATTCATCTCCCAGTGTCTGGTGGAAAACAGACTCAACCAGGTTTTCCTCTAGGATTTTGCCTGCGCTTAGCTCCATTCCGTTTATTTCTTATCCTGAAAAACTCCCGTCCTTAACGATTACATGCATACCCATAACATGATGCAGCCACCACTATGCTTGAAAATATGAAGAGTGGTACTCAGTAATGTGTTGTATTGGATTTGCCCCAAACATAACACTTTGTATTCAGGACAAAAAGGTAATTGCTTTGCCACATTTTTTGCAGTATTACTTTAGTGCCTTGTTTCAAACAGGATGCATGTTTTGGAATATTTGTATTCTGTACAGGCTTCCTTCTTTTCACTCTGTCAATTAGGTTAGTATTGTGGAGTAACTACAATGTTTTTTTTTAATCCATCCTCAGTTTTCTCCTATCACAGCTATTAAAAACTCTGTAATTGTTTTAAAGTCACCATTGGCCTCATGGTCAAATCCCTGAGCGGTGTCCATCCTCTCCGGCACCTGAGTTAGGAAGGACGCCTGTATCTTTGTAGTGACTGGGTGTATTGATACACCAGCCAAAGTGTAATTAATAACTTCACCATGCTTAAAGGGATATTCTATCTATCAATAGGTTTCCTTCTTTGCGAGGCATTGTAAACTTCCCTGATCTTTGTGGTTGAATCTGTGTTGGAAATTCACTGCTCGGCTGAGTGGCCTTACCTAGTCATGTTAACATTTCGATATAATCTAATTATGGAGGCTGAAGCCCTTGGCCATTACTGCTTAACTTGAGACTGACTGTAAGTCACAATCACATTATGATTCATAGATTTGGCACAGAACCACTGTCTCTATTACAATGTCACAATCAGGACACTGGGGAAGAAATGTGAGGCTGGTCACTGTACGGATAACCACACACACACACACACACACGTATGCTCGCAAGCACAGACCCTTAACACACACACACACACACATACACACACACACACATACACAATAACACACACAATAACACACACAGAGGACAGAGAGAACAGGGAGGTCATCCCAGCTCTAGGGGTCAGGAAGCACATGTTAGTGCATTTCCTGTCATAACAGGAAGAGAGGAACCACTGCCCCACTACACACACCTCACAATGACTCCGTCTCTACTTCCTGCCCACCTAGTTGTCTGCAGGTGTGGGAGTGCTGGGGCTTGTGTGTGTATGTACGTGTGACAATTATTCTGAGAAAGCTCACACACGATTAAGCACAAGCTGAAGTGTGTGTGTGTGTGTGTTCATTTACCTGTCTGTTGCGTTCATCCATAATCCGTGCTATCTGGATCTTTTTTCTCCCCATCGTCTCTCCTTCTCTTTCTCTCCTATCCCAAAAGTCTGTTCTTCTTCTCTTCTCTTCCGAATCCTCACAGCAGTATTCTCTCTATTCTCCTCTCAATTCCTCCTTAAAGAGACAGCAGTTAAAACGTCATCAAACACACATCCTTGTGGAGCGGTCATAGAGAATGGTTCAACTATGTTTGTGTATAAGTAAAGAGTTGATCATTCAACAGGTTGACCTGAGAGAGGATAATGACTCACAGTTCAAAACACCACATCTCATTCATAACCAGAGAGATGGCATTTGCTTCCCACTAAAGAAATTCAAGATAGAAAAACATGGCACAAGAAAAAATATTTATATTCGATTCATGCTACAGAATATTATGAGAAATGATATGTTAGTGTTGTTGGCTTGACTTTACTGTCTGCTACATGATGTCCCAAAACCCTGTTTGCATTTGACATCACATCATATTCTATAAGAATGTTGACATCACATCATATTCTATTAGAACGTTGACATTTACATCCTTTCTCCATCCAAAACACATCCAGCACAGTACAGGTCCAGGTGAGGAGTCCTATTTGTTGTCACCTGTCACCCGTGCCTTGTGTGACTTGGCCCAAAGGATCTGAAGGATTCAGTCTGCAGCTTATTGTGTAAGACTAAGCCACTGCGGGTCACACACACGCACGCATACACACACACACACACCCCTAATCGAGCACACGTGAGTTTACAGGAGGTCCCCCCTCCCCTAATCCATGACCACTGACCTCTAACCCCTAATCTTTATAATAATAATATAATATGCCATTTAGCAGACGCTTTTATCCAAAGCGACTTACAGTCATGCGTGCATAATTATTTTATTTTTTTGTGTATGGGTGGTCCCGGGGATCGAACCCACTACCTTGGCGTTACAAGCGCCGTGCTCTACCAGCTTACCACTTATCTTGACCCCTAGCCTTATCTCTATTATAACCTATTGACATATACATTGTAATTACTATGGGGGGAGGAGAGAGAGAGAGAAACCAGGTCCAGTATCCTCTGAAGGGAGTGAGTGTGCCTTATTCTCTCCTCATTCCTCATTCACTCCGTCTGTTAATCAGGCCTCTGTCTCTCATGAGGAAACAGAGAGAATGAGAGAAAAGAAAACTAGACCACTGAAGAAATGGAGGGCGATGCAGTGTATTTCAAACAGAAAACGATAACTCATATGTTAAACTTCTGTGTGTGTGTGAGTGTGAGTATGAGTGTGAGTTTGTGTGTGAGTGTGGGTGAGTGTATCCTGCTGACTCCCTGGCCTATAGGCTCTTTAAGATCCTCTTAAGTAGCTAGACACAGGTAGAGCCAACATGGCTTATTGCTTTGGCAATGTTAACATACGTTTCCCATGCCAATAAAGCCCTTAAATTGAAATTGAAATTGAATTGAATTGAGAGAGAGAGACAGAGAGAGACAGAGAGAGACAGACAGAGAGAGAGAGAGAGAGAGAGAGAGAGAGAGAGAGAGAGAGAGAGAGAGAGAGAGAGAGAGAGAGAGAGAGAGAGAGAGAGAGAGAGAGAGAGAGAGAGAGAGAGAGAGAGAGAGAGAGAGATCACAGGTTTGTCGATGACATGACAACGAGTAAGGAGTTGGCTAAAGCTAGGGCTGGGTGGAATACCGTATTTTACGATATACCGGTATTGATTCACGGACCGGTTTGGGTTTTTACTTTACCTTCTATAACAGTATTTGAATGTTTGGTTTGTTAAATGTGATATGTCGTGTGTAACGTCCATTTTTATAGTTTATTTCACTACTTGAGTCATCTTTTTCCGCTCTCTCCGTGCCGCTTTCTACACAGACCTAGCCCGACCCCGTCAATCAAGGAGCGCATTTGTTGTTCCTCGACCACGAGACACTTGCGTTCAGTCTGCATGGTCAATGCAGCACATGCATAAAAGTTGATAACAATGACGCAGTTTTCAGTTTTTAATATAAATCCACTAACTTTATATAATTACATTATTATTTGGTGTTTCTTACATCTGCAAACAGCTTGTTTGTCTTTTCTTAGCAAGTTGGGCCTAAATCTTGTTAGCCTCTAATGCCAATCGCTAATGCTAGTTGCTAGCTCAAATCAAATAAAATTGTATTGGTCACATACACGTGTTTAGTAGATGTTATTGCGGGTGTAGCAAAATGCTTGTGTTTCTAGCTCCGACAGTGCAGTAATATCTAACAAGTAATATCTAACAATTTCACAACATATACCCAATACACACAAATCTAAGTAAAGCAATGGAATTAAGAATATATAAATATATGGAAGAGCAATGTCAGAGCGGCATGGACTAAGATACAGTAGAATAGTATAGAATACAGTATATACATATGAGATGAGTAATGCTGATATGTAAACATTATTAAAGTTACTAGTGTTCTATTTATTAAAGTGGCCAGTGATTTCTAATCTATGTATATAGGCAGCAGCCTCTAAAGTGCTAGTGAAGGCTATTTAACAGTCTGATGGCCTTGAGATAGAAGCTGTTTTTCAGTCTCTCGGTCCCAGCTTTGATGCACCTGTACTGACCTCGCCTTCTGGATGATAGCGGGGTGAACAGGCAGTGGCTCGGGTGGTTGTTGTCCTTGATTATCTTTTTGGCCTTCCTGTGACATCGGGTGCTGTAGGTGTCCTGGAGGGCAGGCAGTGTGCCCCCGGTGATGCGTTGGGCAGACCGCACCACCCTTTGGAGAGCCCTGCGGTTGCGGGCGGTGCAGTTGCCGTACTAGGCGGTGATACAGCCCGACAGGATGCTGTCAATTGTGCATTTGTAAAAGTTTGTGAGGGTTTTAGGTGCCAAGCCAAATTTCTTCAGCCTCCTGAGGTTGAAGAGGCTCTGTTGCGCCTTCTTCACCACACTGTCTGTGTGGGTGGACCATTTCAGTTTGTCAGTGATGGGTACACTGAGGAACTTGAAGCTTTCCACCATCTCTAATGCGGTCCTGTCGATGTGGATAGGGGGATGCACCCTCTGCTGTTTCCTGACGTCCACGATCATCTCCTTTGTTTTGTTGACGTTGAGTGAGAGGTTATTTTCCTGGCACCACACTCCCAGAGCCCTCACCTCCTCTCTGTAGGCTGTCTCGTCATTGTTGGTTATCAAGCCTACTGCTGTTGTGTCGTCTGCAAACTTGATGATTGAGGAGGGAGCTGAGCACGCACCCTTGTGGGGCCCCAGTGTTGAGGATCAGCGAAGTGGAGGTGTTGTTTCCTACCTTCACCACCTGGGGGCGGCCCGTCAGGAAGTCCAGGACCCAGTTGCACAGGGCGGGTTCAGACCCAGGGCCTCTAGCTTAATGATGAGCTTGGAGGGTACTATGGTGTTGAATGCTGAGCTATAGTCAATGAACAGCATTCTTACATAGGTATTCATCTTGTACAGAAGTGAGTGCTATGGGGCGATAGTCATTTAGTTCAGTTACCTTTGCTTTCTTGGGTACAGGGACAATGGTGTCCATTTTGAAGCATGTGGGGACAGCAGACTGGGATAGGGAGAGATTGAATATTCAGCTGGTCTGCGCATGCTCTGAGGACGCGGTGAGGGATGCCATCGGGGCCGGCAGCCTTGCGAGGGTTAACACGCTTAAATGTCTTACTCACGTCGTCCACGGAGAACGAGATCCCACAGTCCTTGGTAGTGGGCCGCATCGCTGGCACTGTATTAACCTCAAAGCGGGCGAAGAAGGTGTTTAGCTTGTCCGGAAGCAAGAAGTCGGTGTCCGCGATGTGGCTGGTTTTCCTTTTGTAGTCCGTGATTGTCTGTAGACCCTGCCACATACGTCTCGTGTCTGAGCCGTTGAATTGTGACTCCACTTTGTCCCTATACTGACGTTTTGCCTGTTTGATTGCCTAGCGGAGGGAATAACTACACTGTTTGTATTCTGCCATATTCCCAGTCACCTTGCCATGGTTAAATGCGGTGGTTAGCACTTTTAGTTTTGCGCGAATGCTGCCATCTATCTATGGTTTCTGGTTAGGGTAGGTTTTAATAGTCACAGTGGGTACAACATCTCTTATACACTTCCTGATAAACTCAGTCACCGTATCAGTATATTCGTCAATATTATTCTCTTAAGCTACCCGGAACATATCCCAGTCTGTGTGATCAAAACAATCTTGAAGCGTCGATTCCGATTGGTCAGACCAGCATTGAATAGTCCTTAGCACGGGGACTTCCTGTTTGAGTTTCTGCCTATAGGAAGGGAGGAGCAAAATGGAGTCGTGGTCAGATTTGCCAAAGGGAGGGCGGGGGAGGGCCTTGTAGGCATCCTGGAAGTTGGAGTAGCAGTGGTCAAGTGTTTTAGCAGCGTGAGTACTACAGTCGATGTGTTGATAGAACTTCGGAAGCCTTTTCCTCAAATTTGCTTTGTTAAAATCCCCAGCTACAATAAATGCAGCCTGATATGTGGTTTCCAGTTTGCATAAAGTCCAGTGAAGTTCTTTGGGGGCCGTCGTGGTATCGGCTTGAGGGGGGATATACACGGCCGTGACTATAACCGAAGAAAATTATCTTGGGAGATAATACGGTCGGCATTTGATTGTGAGGTATTCTAGGTCGCGTGAACAAAAGGACTTGAGTTCCTGTATGTTATCACAATGATCTCTAATTAATGCAGGAAATGCAGAAATTGATGAAAATGCTGAAAATTATTTTGGGTTGAAGTTTAATTGAACAGTATAAAACAATCAGAATGGAGAAAGACCCATTCAAATCACCTAGAATGTATGTGTTGCCACCCTAGAGTCACGCACTACTCATAAAGCTTTTATTATTCAAAAACATAATATACAGTCTTTTAAAAAAATAATTATACTGTGATATTATATTTTGGCCATATCGCCCAGCCCTACCTAAAGCAGAAACAGACTTGTAACCAGGCTGTCATCATAACTCCCTATCACAATATACAACATACCATCCCTAACCCCTATCCCCTATGTGGTGATCTGAGAGGATTTGATAGGTAACGACAGCTCCAGCGTGCCACAATGTGCCATCACTGACTAAAGGAGAATAGAGCAGATCTGTACAGACTCGTCAGTAGACTGTCCAACAAAGGCACATTTTACATCTCTTCTACAAAGTATCTGCCAGCACCAGATATAATCAAGTTAGCTAGGACATAATATTGTATCAAAACAAGCATCAACATGCCAACCAGGATACATTTAAACTTCTGTGCTCTCATTCAGTCAGACAGTCAATCAGTTATGCAGACAGTGAGTCTGTTTCAGGAAACACCATACTTCTCTGCTTTGGAGTAAATATAGCACATTCCTTGTCGAGCCAACTCAGCATTCTATCAAACGTGGGAGTTTATACTGTGTGTGTTAGATGTTTTTCCCAGCATGTGTGTTCCCTCTAAGAGGACGTGACGTAGAGCCTGTAAACCAAACCAGGATGACGGCAGGTTTCCACCCGATTCCCCCTCGACACGCATACAAACACACACACACACACACACACAAACTTCCTCCTCTATGAATAGCCTACATGTAAACCAGCAGTGCTCCAAAAATAAAAGAATGAACTTCATACCCCAAACAAAGTGTGGCTGCCTGTATTTAGTTCACACTGAGACAGATAGAAAAACAGACACTAGAACTACAGCACAGAGGTGGACCAATGCCATATAGCACAGTCCTCATTTACCCTAACTAACCCCCTCAACACCCACATTCACAATAATCACAGTACCCCTTCTCTGTCACAAACATAAACACACTATAGCTGTGTTCCAGAGACGGCTCTCTCTCTATGTAGATGATTCAGAGTCCTCATTTACCCCCATACTATATGTGTATGTGTGTGTGTGTATTCTGCGGCAGGAGAGGGACAGACAGAAGGATCAGAGCAGAAACAGACTGGCCGTAGGGAATTTCAGGCAAATGCCAGATGGGCTGGTCCATCTTTATCCCAGTGGGCCGACCTAAATTATGGGTTTTGTGTAGAATTATCATTATTTGGCTAGTAATGGGGGCCTCAAGTAAAGAAATGGGCTGGGGTATTAGAAACGACCCGGTGGATTCTCGATCCCATTCTCTCCCTGGACCAAAGACAGACAGTCCGATAGACAGACAGATAGACAGGGAATCGGCCAGGCTAGACAGAATGTGTACGTGTGTATTTTGAGGCTGGATGGATAGAGAGAGACAGACAGTAGGGGACGGGGTGGCAATGCCCTTGTATATCTTGGCAGGACAACCTACATGCCAGTGTCAGAGCGGCATGGGTAGAGGGGTAGGGGGGTTAGACGGATGGGTGCCGGACAGGGGGCAGATAGAGAACAGGAGGGGTAGAGGGCTGGGGGCAGATAGAGGACAGGAGGGGGTAGAGGGCTGGGGGCAGATAGAGGACAGGAGGGGTAGAGGGCTGGGGCAGATAGAGGACAGGAGGGGTAGAGGGCTGGGGGCAGATAGAGGACAGGAGGGGTAGAGGGCTGGGGGCAGATAGAGGACAGGAGGGGTAGAGGGCTGGGGGGCAGATAGAGGACAGGAGGGGTAGAGGGCTGGGGGGCAGATAGAGGGACAGGAGGGGTAGAGGGCTGGGGGGCAGATAGAGGACAGGAGGGGTAGAGGGCTGGGGGGCAGATAGAGGACAGGAGGGGTAGAGGGCTAAAGAGGGGGGGGGGGGCAGATAGAGGACAGGAGGGGTAGAGGGCTGGGGGGCAGATAGAGGACAGGAGGGGTAGAGGGCTGGGGGCAGATAGAGGACAGGAGGGGTAGAGGGCTGGGGGCAGATAGAGGACAGGAGGGGTAGAGGGCTGGGGGCAGATAGAGGACAGGAGGGGTAGAGGGCTGGGGGCAGATAGAGGACAGGAGGGGTAGAGGGGCTGGGGGCAGATAGAGGACAGGAGGGGTAGAGGGCTGGGGGGCAGATAGAGGACAGGAGGGGTAGAGGGCTGGGGGCAGATAGAGGACAGGAGGGGTAGAGGGCTGGGGGCAGATAGAGGACAGGAGGGGTAGAGGGCTGGGGGCAGATAGAGGACAGGAGGGGTAGAGGGCTGGGGGCGGCGGGGTGTACGTAGCCGAGTCTCAGTGTGGTGGCAGGCTGGCAGTCATATGCAGCCCCCAGACATAGCCCCTGTGTCAACTTCAACACGCCGCTATGACCACTGCAAATAAGACATTAAAAAGCATCTAGTTGTTCTATCACTTTGTCAGGAAGAAAATAGGAAGTAAAGGAAATGACTTGGTGTCCTACAGCCCTACCAAGCTGGCCAGTAGATGCTTTACAGCTCACCGCTTTTCACCCCATTCTCCACTATGGCCACGTGACCAACTATAAATACTTCAGACTAGAGTAGACTAGAGTCGGGGGGAGTTTCTGATTAACACTACTGTAGCTACAGGCAACAAGCAGACAAAGACTGCTCTGTACTAGACTATACCTGGAGGATGGAAGATGCAATACTATGCAGTAAGTAGGGTGTTTTACAGCAGTGGCAGATGACACTGCACTCACTAGAACACAATTGTTGGGGCAAAATCCAGGCATGTGAGAGACTGGCTTATGAGACAGGGGGGTCAGAGTTAAAGCGGCAATCAGCAGTATAAACAATAACAAAGCATTCCCCCCCATGGGAGTAAAACAAGCTTATATTTTGGGTTCTGATTGAGTACGACAGTTGAACTAATCATTAACTTATAAGTCCAGAAATGTATGTATCAACGGCTGATTGCCTTTACAGGCCCATAATGGGGACAACGCAGCACATCCTCTGCCATGTGCCTTTAAATAAGCAACATGTTTGGGTTGTGAATTCATCAGGTCTGCCTGTGGTGAAGAGAGAAGTGAGTGAGGCCCACAGTGTTTTCTGGTTTTCTACCTCGTTAACCTCCAGCCAATCAGTACAAATGATTAAGTGACAATCAATTGATCAAGTAGAATGCTAGGGAGAAACTAAAACCATCAGGACTGTGGAACTGTAGGGTCTGTGCTGTGCACCCCTGCCCAGCCATGTGTTGGTCCATAAAGCTAAGATGTGGCTGGCAGGTGAGGCTAGTTTTTAGCCTTTAATCCACCTGTAACCCCAGAGACCTGAGCTGATCTCTCTGGCTCAATGGGAAAGACACAGACACTAGAGGCTTATCCAGAGGACAGGAGCCAAGGATCAGGTCAGGTGTGTTAGTGCTGGGCTGGAACAAAAGCCTACACACACTGTAGCACTCCAGGTGGACCAAAGGGCAGGGCTGGAGACTACTAAAGACATCCCTCCCGGCCACATACACTGCTCTAGCCTGTGATCATGGTCATCATTCCCTGGGTGCACAAGTTCCTTACTTGCATTAGTAGTCTACACTGAAAAATATAATAGATTGTTTCTTTTCTCAAAATTACTTTGAAGATACTGAATTTGGCCAACAGTGCAAGGCCTCTGCCTGTGAGTTTACTTTCTCTAACATGTATAAATGTAGAGAGCTCAATCAACTTCAAATTGACATGAAGACAATACTACATAAAAATAAATAAACAGGCCAATATAATTCACATTTCTCTCACTAGGCTGTTTTATACTCTCTGAGAAACATGTTTTCCCCTTATTACACATTTATTACAGACTCATAATGACAGACTCATATTATGAGTTTATGGTCGTTTATGTCAATAGGGCAAACTGTCCCAACTGCGTACACTTTCGAAACGATTATCATAAATTAACCACAGTGGAGGCGTGGACACACTTACTTGACTCATGAGGCTGCTCTGTCAGATATTAGTGTGCGTTACCGCGGGCGTTTTCACAAGCCTTGTCCGGTTGAACTGTACAGCGTAAAAGTCCTCGAGCCCGGTTAGAAAAAGGAATTCACTTTAAATCCAGAACGGCAATAGCCTACTATTTCTCATGAATAAAAACACAGCACGGGAATAGGCAGGCAACTGGCAACAGTAAAACTCTCCGCTCCAGGTTTGAAATGAAGAGGAAGAATCCACTAAATCAGAGGGAGTCGTGCTACGCAGGTTCTCAGTGAGATTGAGTGAGGGAGGGAAAGGAGGACGAGAAGGAAAGGGGGATTATCCCGCTAATGTTTGTTTCCCGTCGGTAATGTGCGACACTTCCACCGCTCTCTCTCAGTCTCTGTCTCTCTCTGTCGGTCTCTATATCTCTCTCCTTATTTACTCCCTCACACATACACGCGATCGCTGAACAAGTTTCTATGGTGAATGCTCTGGCGTGCGGCACATACACACACTACTCACCACTGCTGCCAGTCTGTCTGACGTATGTTCAGTCAACACGTGCCAAATAAATAAACCACCCGAGTCGGAGTAGAGCTACATTTCCATTCTGGTTTAGCATGCAGAGAAAACGTTGATCTCTTACCAGTCAATCACTTGCACATGTCCTTCTGTTCCATCAAAGCTTCAGTCGTTCTGCATGCATTTCAGTCTTCGTTTCTGTCTCTCCGTTTGGCTTTATCTCAATCTCTTGCTCTCATCTGTGTTTCAGTCCGCTATTTTAGTCTTTCTGTCAGTCTGTGTCTGAGTGTTCCGTCAGGGTGGTCTCTAAGGGCACCAGGTCCATAGGTTTACAGAGCACCTGGGAGAGACATACAGGAGAGATACAGTATGAGACTGGGGCTGGTGGTAATATCATAGATTTATATGTAGTTTATACACACACACACGGCCAATTCAAACAGTGAGACACCTGCTTTTAATCTTAACACAGATGATTAAACTCAAATGGATGTACATTTTCAGTGAGTAATGTACTCTCCCTGCCCTGAAATACACAGGGCAAACAGAAAGTATTAAGTATTGGTCTGTAGCTCACGGGAGCTCTACAGTGGAAGCTATTGGAACTGCACCTGTTTACTAGAACTGTAGTGTTGGATGGGTGGATGGACTTAAAACATGTCCTACCACTCTACAGCAGTAGGCTACTTCTATCTGCTCTAACCCACTTTGCAGCTCACTCACACATACACACACACACACACACACACACACACACACACACACACACACACACACACACACACACACACACACACACACACACACACACACACACACACACACACACACACACACACACACACACAATCTACCTATTATTTATGTGAGACAGGACTGTTAACAACACATGCACAGTAATCCCAGTAGCATTTTAACAACAATGAAAGGATGTCTCAACAAGCTGTATAATATGAGGGGGTATAATATGAGGGGGTATTTCAAAGCATGCTTTCAACTCATGTTCCATAGGACCGTGCTTTAAGCTTATTCTCTCCATCCCTTTACTCATAGGCACATAGACTCTCTCTCTCACACACACACACACACACACACACACATGTGGCATGTAGCTCCCTGGTTCAGAGGCCAGAGTGTAAGGGCAGTACCACCAGAGATATTTTAAGCTCAGATACACTCTAGAATTTCAGCCTGGACACACAGCAATCACACAGTACTGCAGTGATAGCCAGTCAGACAGTGGTTAACAGTAGCTATGGAATTGTTGCATTGTAATTGTATACAGTAGTTACGCTTCTAGAATGTACACCACAAACCCTGCCTGTCAGGGATGTGACATGACCAACATGACCAACTAGACTGTAACGACGCAAGAGACCACAAGCTAAAGGCTACACTAAAGGTGTAAGTCTACTTATGATAAAAAGAGTCAACCTAATGTACTTCCTGACGGACCGCCCCCAGGTGGTGAAGGTAGGAAACAACACCTCCACTTTGCTGATCCTCAACACTGGGGCCCCACAAGGGTGCGTGCTCAGCTCCCTCCTGTACTCCCTGTTCACCCATGACTGCGTGGCCAAGCACGCCTCCAACTCAATCATCAAGTTTGCAGACGACACGACAGTAGTAGGCTTGATTACCAACAATGACAAGACCGCCTACAGGGAGGAGGTGAGGGCTCTGGGAGTGTGGTGCCAGGAAAATAACCTCTCACTCAACGTCAACAAAACAAAGGAGATGATCGTGGACTTCAGGAAACAGCAGAGGGTGCACCCCCCTATACACATCGACGGGACTGCAGTAGAGAAGGTGGAAAGTTCCTTGGCATACACATCACTGACAAACTGAAATGGGCCACCCACGCAGACAGTGTGGTGAAGAAGGCGCAACAGAGCCTCTTCAACCTCAGGAGGCTGAAGAAATTTGGCTTGGCACCTAAAACCCTCACAAACTTTTACAGATGCACAATTGAGAGCATCCTGTCGGGCTGTATCACCGCCTGGTACGGCAACTGCACCGCCTGTAACCGCAGGGCTCTCCAGAGGGTGGTGCGGTCTGCCGAACGCATTACCGGGGCCAAACTACCCGCCCTCCAAGACACCTACAGCACCCGATGTCACAGGAAGGCCAAAAAGATCATCAAGGACATCAACCACCCGAGCCATTGCCTGTTCACCCCACTATCATCCAGAAGGCGAGATCAGTATACGTGCATCAAAGCTGGGACCGAGAGAATAAAAACAGCTTCTATCTCAAGGCCATCAGACTGTTAAATAGCCATCACTAGCACATTAAAGGCTGCTGCTGCTTATTGAAATCACTGGCCACTTTAAGAAATTGAACAATAGTCACATTAATAATGTTTACATATCTTGCAGTACTCATCTCATATGTATATACTGTATTCTATTCTATAATATTCTACTGTATCTTAGTCCATGCCGCTCTGTCATTGCTTGTCCATATATGTATATATTCTTAAATTCCATTCCTTACTAGATTTGTGTGTATTGGGTATATGTTGTGAAATTGTTAGATATTACTTGTTAGATATTACTGCACTGTCGGAGCTAGTAACACAAGCATTTCGCTACACCCACAATAACATCTGCTAAACATATGTATGTGACAAATACAATTTTATTTTATTTGGTTTGAAGCTAGGAGGGTCGTTCCATATCATTTCAGCAACCCATGACACCCACCATCTAAGATTGTTCTGAAATAATTTATGTAGTTAGAAACAGATAAGATTAGCATTCCTGTAACATTATTTTGTTTAAATATAATTTGGTCTCTTAGAATTTAAGCTAATTGATTGCACCCAAATTGGCCATTTAAATTTATAGGATTCATATAATATTCAATAAATATAGTAACTAATATCCGATTTTGAACAAACTTTTTTCTAGCAATGTGTAAGACGAGGAATCCAAAGAAATGGTAAAAAGCCACCCACAGACCACCCACACCCCACGCCAATCCCACCCCAACAACGAGTATACAGTATCAGTTCTCTATGTCTGCCAAGTAGTATGGAGCTGCGGCTTGGAGTATTGTTTCTTCATCCTATGTAATGTATTTTTAGTGAATTTGATGATGGGTTTTTTCCCCTGTTCAGTGAAATTAGTCATTGAAGTTGTTTGGTTTATGTCCCACCCAACATCCTGATATTACCAGGTTCTGACCACTACATGGTGCTGTTCCTGCTACTATGTGATTCTTTAAAAATAATCTCTCCCCCCTTAATGTTAAAGGGATAGTTCACCCAAATTACCAAATGACATAATGGTTTCCTTACCTTTTTATGCCGTTTATGGACAAGGTATGACAGCAAAAGCATGGGTTGCTGTCATATCTTGTCCATAAACTGCTTACAAGGTAAAAGCCAATTTATGCTTGTCCGGAAAATGTGGTCGGAGGCTTCGTATGGAGGGTGTGATGCAATTGCAGAGCCTCCGAAGGCCAAATCAAGCTCCGTACCGCATCGCTGTGTGCCTCTCAAATGTTGTAACAATGCGGAGGGCTCCATATAACTCCGCAATGACATGATTGGTTGATGGTAGGTGGGGGCTGTACATCCTGTATAAACACAAACTCACCTCCTTTACAGCTTCCTTCACAATAGCTCTGCTCTGCTAAGCACAATAAGTATGAAAGCCCTGAAGTCTGCATCGCAGTAAATGCTGTATGGCCACTTCAGATCCGGATTGACCATGCAGAGCCTTTAAGTAAACCAATATGTAATTTTGTAATCGTCATGAATCTTGTTCTGGAGACATCTCTGCTGAGTGGTCACTAGCTGGAATAGCCACAAAGTCATAAAATCAGATTTTAAACCTAACCCTAAACTTAACCACACTGCTAACCCTAATGCCTAACCTTAACCTTAAATGAAGGTTTTTGTTTTCAATAATTTTTACAATATCGGTCAGTTCTGCCTCCAGGAGGGCCCAATGACCAACCATTACAGAACCACAAAACATTCTATACTTGCATACATCCAGTACTGTATATTAACACTGCCCTTGAATGCTGAGCTATTCCACTGGGCACAAACTGGTTGAATCAACATTGTTTCAATGTAATTTGTCAACGTTTTGTGACGTGGAATCTACGTGGAAAATACATAGCATTTGAAAAAAGTATTCAACTGTTGTTTTGAGGGTGAACTTTCAACCGCAGGATTGTCATCATGGTAACCACATTTCAAAATAGACAAACCTGTTGAATTTGTATCTTTAACACAACTTCAGATCTTCAACGTTAGATTCACAATAAGAAAAAAAAAACAATAGGCTGGGCAGCACCTCCTACTGGAGAATGTATCTATTTACAGCTATTCGTTTGGTCTCCCATCCAGGGTTTTAACCAAGCCCAGCTAGGATATTTGTCACTGAATATTACCAATGTGCTATCGTGAGAATGATTGTTGAGAGATCTCCACTTAAAAACTAAATAGATTCACTGTTGCTATCGAAGTCATTCCAAAGGGTAAATTTAACAGAGCAAATTAAATGTGACCATACTTCATCACTTATATAGGCCTATCATCAATGATGCCATTTAGGCCCATATAGCAATTGTAAAGTCATCAACAGCTATTGTTTCAATTCAACAGAGAATTAAACTAAAAATAGACAATACCTAGGGTTTCAAGCTCTGGTTGATTTAAAATGTAATGATATTGAATTGTGTTTGGTTGTCAACGCAATCAAATATCAACATTTGAAGGAGATGTATCTCCTGCTTCGATATCTGTGCCACTGACTTAGTCTGGCTTTAATCCCAGTTTGTCTGGAATAATTGAAATGATTATTGATTATTAATTATATTGATATGATAATTGATTATGAGCACGTTCATAATTTATATGTTGGATTCAAGTCTCCATCTCAACCCCCCAAAAGTTAAAGAATAGGACTAAATTACAGTAAATCAAACTTTATTTAAAGTGCATTTAGAGACGGAGACTTAAATCCAACATATCAATTATTAATTTGCAAAAAAACTGGAATTAAAGCCAGACTAAGTCAGTGACACAGATGGAACTAACCAAGCAGATCATATCCTTCAAATGTTGATATTTGGTTGCATTGACAACCTAACACAATTCAATATCACTTTTGCAATACAAAAAATAGTTTATTTCCTTGTCGATAAATTAACAAATTATATTTTGGGTTCACGTCTCCAACTCAACCAAAAATGTAAATTAAAGAATGGGATTAAGCCAGTGGTTGAGATGGAACTACCCAAGCAGTGAATACATCTCCTTTAAATGTTGATATTTGGTTGCACTGTCAACCAAACATAATTCAATATAAATGTTGTAATACAGTTAATAGCCTAAAGTTAAGGCTATCTTACAAACTAATGTAACATTAAACCTTAAAATTAGTAACAGATCATTGGCCACAATTTGAGGCTACTGTAACTATAAATGTCTTCTATGTAATCATATAAAGCGTGCATGTTCAAGATAGCATGCATAGGTCATCGCAGGTCTGTGGAGATCTTCACAATTGCTGTAATAATCTGTGCAGAATCTCGAACGCCATTGATCACTTGCACCATGTACTTTTAATGTATTTCAATGTCCTTAGTAGCTCGGTTGGTAGAGCATGGCGCTTGTAACGCCAGGGTAGTGGGTTCGATTCCTGGGACCACCCACATGTAAAATGTATGCACGCATGACTATAAATCACTTTGGATAGAAAAGTCTGCTAAATGGCACATATTACTATAATAATAATGTAATCTCAACTGCAATACAGGTCATTTGGTTCTGCTATTAGATGAAGCACATAGATAAGTAACACAATCTGTTGTATAAATAAACAAAATATCTGACACTGTATAACCATTTTAACTTTGCTGTGCTTCTAAATAGTTGAAAGCACAGTGATAGATATTTGTGTGACAACTAAACCAAAAATCTGACATTGTTTTTCCATTGGAATTTGGTTGTGCTTTTAGATGGTTGAAAACATTGTGATTACACATAGGAAATTCAACTAACTTTTGCGGTCTTTTTTGTTGTTGTGAATATATGTTTTAATTTCATCAATCAATGTCTCAACAAAATGTTACCCAATTATCCACGTTGAAATGCCGTGGTGTGCCCAGTGGGATGTAGCTATATACTGTAGCTTGCTACAAGTGCAGTAAAGATTATAACAGTGAATTTGACATTGTTTTATGTTGTTTTTCATGGTCAAAATGTAACTTTACGTCTCGGGCCACTCCTGATTGACTCCTGCAGCAGTGGCCGTGCATCTCGCCATGGTCGGACAGGCAGACACAGACGGACAGGCAGACACAGACGGACAGCAGACTAGGGGAACCTTAGCCAACCACACACAGAGGTGAGAGAGGCTCGACTATGGGAGGCATTACAAGTCCTTTAGATTTTCCTTTAGATGGTTTCTGTTCAGCAGATGAAGCCATACTATTAGTATATCATGAGAAAACACCATAGAAAACATCTCTGTTTTCATGTTCTCTAATCTGTCATGCCATGTTTCTAACACTGGACATTTGCAGCGCACTCAGACACTGTCCCATAGACAGACTAGCCCACACACTCTTAAACGCTCTCACACACTCACAAACTCTTGTATGACTATGTGGCACACTCTTTTCAGCCCAAAACTCTCTAACATGAAACTCCAGAGGAGCTATGAGTCGGTAAGAGTTCACTGTGCATTACACACTCACTCACCAGTGCTGCTTGTATTATCTTCCCCTGGAAGGTTCCCTCCAGCTCCAGCTGAGGGTCAGACCACTCTATTCTTTATCTCAGAAAAGAAGGGATGAAACTGAACGAAGGAGTAAAAGAAGGTATAAAGCCAGACCAGCTGGCTTAGAGGAGAGAACCCAGAGAGCTGGGTGACTGTGTTTGGCTCAGAGCTAACTGTACACTGAGAGGAGAGAGACATAACCAGGCCCCAGCAGCACCCTGGAACACACACACACCCTGTGACCTCCCCAGTACGTGCTGGTTGGGTGCGTGTCTGTGGCAGAGGTCTAGTCAACGGTCTCTGTCACTGGGTATATTTAGCTATTTTTCTCCAACTACACGGCGACATACTGTAGGTGGTGTGTGTGTGTGTCGCTGACACTCTGGCCTTTGTAGGCCTTGGCATAAGAGCCCAGGATTACTGGTCTAAAGGCCTATGGCTCTTCACATTACAGAGAGAGAGAGGGGTGGTGGTGGGAGAGAGACGGAGAGAGAGAAAGCAATCAAACCTGTGAACACTGCCTAGATTTCAACACACTGAGCATCTGCTATAGGCTGAGGATTAGGTTACACCTGTCCACTTCTCTCAGATCACTGCAGATGAAGGAAATGATATGAGGTGACGACTCAGGAGAGGAAGCTACTAGAAACAGTTCCTATAGGTTTAGTGTGAGGATACAGTGATTCTTGAGGACCAAGGATAACACACACATGCAAATACACAATGATAACAAATAGTGGGCAGCACATTGGTCACAGCTGTGGGCATCTCTTTATGCATGAGAGCTCAGGTATAAACCTACTCTATAGCTGTTCTATTGCACTTCACAACTTTAATGGCTTCTCCACACCGATGACTTTACTGTACTTGGCTACTACATGCTGACTCCACAGATTCACCACACACACAGTCTGGAATTGACATGGCGAATATTTCATTTGAGCCTAAAGCTAAGCAGTCCTAAAGTCTGTCTGTCTGTCTGAGAGTTCAGCTCAGGTCCAGTTTGTCGTTACAGGAAAACATCAACACATCCAGGCCATTAACGAGTTAGTTGACAGATTTGTGTGGGTGGCTGTTTGCAGGTTTGTGCACTTACTAGACGGTCCTGACAGACACACACTGACCACTGGCACCCCTGATCCCCCCACCCTCAAGGAAGAGACGAGAGAGAGAGAGAGAGAGAGAGAGAGAGAGAGAGAGAGAGAGAGAGAGAGAGAGAGAGAGAGAGAGAGAGAGAGAGAGAGAGAGAGAGAGAGAGAGAGAGAGAGAGAGAGAGAGAGAGAGAGAGAGAGAGAGAAAGAAGAAAGAAAGAAAGAAAGAAAGAAAGAAAGAAAGAAAGAAAGAAAGAAAGAAAGAAAGAAAGAAAGAAAGAAAGAAAGAAAGAAAGAGAAAGAGAGTGAGAAAGCAGTGGTAGAGAAGAGAAAGCAGTGGTAGAGAACAGAAAGCAGTGGTAGAGAAGAGAAAGCAGTGGTAGAGAACAGAAAGCAGTGGTAGAGAAGAGAAAGCAGTGGTAGAGAACAGAAAGCAGTGGTAGAGAACAGAAAGCAGTGGTAGAGAAGAGAAAGCAGTGGTAGAGAACAGAAAGCAGTGGTAGAGAATAGAAAGCAGTGGTAGAGAACAGAAAGCAGTGGTAGAGAACAGAAAGCAGTGGTAGAGAAGACAAGAGCGATAATATCAAATCAAATTTTATTTGTCACATGCGCCGAATACAACAGGTGTAGACCTTACAGTGAAATGCTTACTTACAAGCCCTTTAAGCCCTTAACCAACAGTGCAGTTGAAGTAATTGAGGTAATATGTACAGTAGGTAGAGGGAAAATGACTATGCATAGATAATAAACAGAGAGTAGCAGCAGCCTAAAAATGGGGGGGTCAATGCAAATAGTCTGGGTAGCCATTTGGTTAGCTGTCCAGGAGTCTTATGGCTGGGGGTAGAAGCTGTTAAGCCTTTTGGACCTAGACTTGGCACTCCGGTACCGCTTGCCTTGCAGTAGCAGAGAGAACAGTCTATGACTAGGGTGGCTGGAGTCTTTGGACATTTTTAGGGCCTTCCTCTGACACCGCCTGGTATAGAGGTCCTGGATGGCAGGAAGCTTGGCCCCAGTGATGTACTGGGCCGTACGCACTACCCTCTGTAGTGTCTTGCGGTCGGAGGCCGAGCAGTTGCCATACCAGGCAGTGATGCAACCAGTCAGGATGCTCTCGATGGTGCAGCTGTATAACTTTTTGAGGATCTGAGGACCCATGCCTAATCTTTTCAGTCTCCTGAGGGGGAATAGGCATTGTCGTGCCCTCTTCACGACTGTCTTGGTGTGTTGGACCATGACAGTTTGTTAGTTATGTGGACACCAAGGAACTTGAAGCTCTCAACCTGCTCCACTACAGCCCCGTCGATGAGAATGGGGGCATGCTCGGCCCTCCTTTTTCTGTAGTCCACGATCATCTCCTTTGTCTTGATCACGTTGAGCGAGAGGTTGTTATCCTGGCACCACACTGCCAGGTCTTTGACCTCCGCCCACTGTTGTGTCGTCGACAAACTTAATGATGGTGTTGGAGTCGTGCTTGGCCATGCAGTCATTGGTGAACAGGGAGTACAGGAGAGGACTGCGCACGCACCCCTGAGGTGCCCCCGTGTTGAGGATCAGCGTGGCAGATGTGTTGATGTGTTGTTACCTACCCTTACCACCTGGGGGCGGCCAGTCAAAAAGTCCAGGATCCAGTTGCAGAGGGATGAAGAGAGAATAGACAGATGTCTGAGGTGAGTGGGTGGGTGTTATTGTGTGACGGTAGAGGAGAGGAAGGGGTTAAGGTCTCTCCTCCAGTAATAATATTTTCTGGAGCGCTCAGTAAAACATCTGGTTCTCTTTAGACAGGCCTTATTGCTACTGACACTGTTTGTTGGTCTTTTACCCACACTGCAATCACACATACACGCATACGAACGCAATAACTTGTGTTCCCTTGTCCGCTATCCCCTGTCCCCTCTCAGTAGCTTTTGGCTGGACATGTTTCCCGTAGAGCTGCTGGTTTAAGCACCATTCCGGTTGTTCCCCCTAAATCGCTACGCCTCCTTCACAGACCGGATGGCACTTCATGTTATTTTCCAATATAAAACCCTTCCTCTGGCAGCATGGCTTTTCAATGGACCATGTCATGTTTTAGTTATGAACGAACCAGTCAAACAAACTATAGCTGTAATAAACCTGTGGTGTAGCAAGGTTTACTGGCATACTGGCAGTGTAGAGTAAACAATCGCTCTCCTTTCCTCTCCTCTCTTTTCCCTCTGCCCTCCTCTCCTCTCCTCCTCTCTCCTGCTGTTTCCTGTCTTCCAAACCACCCCTCTCTACCCTTTTCTGTGGGGGGCATGACTAATAGCCACAGAGAGCAGTAGTGCTTGTAGTGGATTAATCAGTGAAGAGAATCACTGTCTGTATATGACATTATCCCCCCAGCATTATACAAGCTGTAAAAGTTTAAAATGCCAGTTACCGGGACAATGGCAACTAACTACAGTACATACATTTTAGTTCACTGGAGAATGCGTCTGGTCTGGGGCAGGGGTTATGGGCTAGGGTTGAGCTGGTGTGTTGGGTTAGGCTGTGGGGCCCTGTAGAGTTGGGTTGGGACCAGCAGAGAGCCCTGTGCTGCGTGTTTGGGTTGGGCTGGGGCGTTGGTCCAGAGATGAGATTATGTGGGTAGGGCTGTGGCTGTGGCTCCACTCCCCAGAGGATAGGGTTACTGTGAAAGCCATGAGCGTGTGGAAACTAATCTGCCATTACCAAGCTGCCTGGCATAGCTCACAGTCCACGCTACGTCTGGGTGTTTCACCAGCTGCTCGCATCTCTTCCAGTCAATGGTGTTTTAAAAGAGCTTGAAAAACCCATACATTCAATTCAGCTCAATTCATGCCCTCAAGTGGAAACACACACACTCACATCTAAGTGCAGGAGAGCATCTCAACAATGAGCAGGAAACCTTTGAAGTGTTAGCTCTATCCTGGGTCAGGCTGGGTCAGTCATAACAACAGCCTGGAACAGCCATCAAGGACACAACAGGTGGATACACACCGACACAACATGGCTACAAGCTGGGGATGAGGGTATACAGGCTAATTTCCAGGACAAAGATTAAAAACCGATTCCTGAAATAAAATACACTTTCGATGGAGATTCCAGGGCTGGGTTTACAGTGCCTTCAGAAAGTTCACACCCCCTTGACTTTTTTTTTTACTTAGTAGGATTCAAATGGATTTACACAAAATACTCTTTATTTTTTATTAATGGGAAATAAAACACTAATTTATCTTGATTAGCCAAGTATTCAACCCCGAGTCAATACCTTTGGCAGCGATTACAGTTGTTCGTTTTTCTGGTTAAGTCTCTAAGAGCTTTACACACCTGGATTGTACAATATTTGCACATTATTTTATTTATTTTCATTCTTCAGGCTCAAGTTGATTGTTGATCATTGCTAGACAGCCATTTTCAAGTCTTGCCATAGATTTCCAAGCCGATTTAAGTCCAAACTGTAACTAGGCCACTCAAGAACATTCAATGTCATCTTGGTAAGCAACTCCAGTGTATATTTGGCCTTGTGTTTTAGGTTATTGTCCTGCTGAAAGGTGAATTTGTCTCCCAGTGTCTGTCGGAAACTCCCTAGATCTTGCCGATGACAAGCATTCCCATAATATGATGCAGCCACCATCATGCTTGAAAATATGAAGAGTGGTACTCAGCGATGTGTTGGATTTGCCCCAAACATAACACTTTGTATTCAGGACAGAAAGTTCATTTCTTTGCACATTTTTTGCAGTATTACTTTAGTGCCTTATTGCAAACAGGATGCATGTTTTGGAATATTTGTATTCTGTACAGGCTTCCTTCTTTTCACTCTGTCATTTAGGTTAGTATTGAGGAGTAACTACAATGTTGTTGATCCATCCTCAGTTTTCTCCTATCACAGCCATCAAACGCTGTAACTGTTTTAAAATCACCATTGGCCTCATGGTGAAATCTCTGAGCTGTTTCCTTCCTCTCCGGCAACTGAGTACAGGGTAGGGTGGAGGGGTTGTAGGGAGAGTGGGATGGGTGCATAGAGAATGATAGAAGCCTCTAGTGGCCAAAAGGCTGTGTTAGCATTGGCAGCGCCATTGAGGGATTCCACCATTTTAAACTTCATTGGCTGATCCCTCATGGTGACCCTGTTGGAGTCATGTCCAACCGGGTCATCAGGAGGGATCAGCCAATCGTGAAGAAGAAAATGTACTACTTCAAAATGGAGATTGCCTCAATGGCGCTGCCCATGCTGTCACAGATGAAATAATGGCACAGATACAAAGATGAGTCCTCTATCTATCTCTATGGATGGGTGTTAAACATCCCCCCTTGCATTGACACATGCTCAGCTGTTCAGTAAGGGCAAACTGTCCAGCCAGAGTGTCACTCAGCAGCAAAGACACACACACGAAGACTCCAGAAATAAACCGCCCCAGCAACTCCATCTCCCCCCTGTGGGCTACACACACATCTGTCCTCAGAAACCTCAAACCCTCCAATTACAGGGAGGAAACTCCCAGAATCCTCCACCCTGTCATCATCTGATTGGCTGGGGTCATTACCTAAGCAAACTGGGTAATCCAACACAAACCAGAAAAAAGATCCAAACTCTCCTAAAACATGAGACTATCTACTTCCTATGGGACTGAAACTCTTTATCAGCCTGCCTGGGGTTTAGGATGAAACCAAAATGAGAGGGAGCATTCTGCTGTGAGACAGTTGAGCTCTCAGTATCATGTCTTTCACTGTATCAGCTCTCCAACAACGCTTCCTTTCAAGTTCAGGTTTTTTATAACTCATCTTTACTTAACAGGTATGATATATGATGTTACAGGGGTTCTTGCCTCACTTACCATACCTTACTCAACAGCAGTGTGTGTAAGTAAATTCAATATCTGGTCCAATGGAGTGTTTGAGATATACAACACCTCCCTCTAGTGATTAAAAGGCACAACAGCAGACAGTCACATACTGCCAGATTGACCAACCTGTTGCATCAGTGTGAAGTCTGCACTCTGCACCCATTATGCCAAGACATTACAGACCATAACAGAAGTTAAGAGCAGACGTCATAGTCAATTTGGTTTATTATGTAAAATAAATAACACAAAGAAACAGAGTAATAATCAAATGAAAATGGTCTATTAAACTACAAAATGTGGGTGTTTGGAACCTGTTTGTATTTGCTGTTTAAACCACCATCCAGAAGTACTATTGAAAACTGAAGTTTATCTGGAATGTTTCAGAGAGATGACCTGTAATATAATCTCTACAGTTTTCTGTAGGGTATGAATAAACAGCACAGCAAGCGCATATATTCTGTTTTTTGGGAATACCATTTGCATTCGAAAGAACTGTACTAACACTAAAAGAACATACACTATATACGGTTGTAGTTGGATCAGACTTATTCTAAAAACACACAACATGTTTCAACAAAGACAAGAACCACAGTAGTGCTACTGGGCCAGATGATGAGTCCAAATAATCTACAGTGGCTTCCTTACCTCCTCTCCTTCACCTGGCCAGATATTTTAAGGTCAGTTTAGATGAAGGAAAGGAGACAAGGTAACCTCTCCAGCAGTTCCTCAGTGACCTGGGGGACCCATCCATCCCACAGTGAATCTAGCCTCAGCCTCCTAGCCAAGCCCCCAGAGCAGCAGCCCACCAATCAGGAGTCTCCAGTCATTATGGAAACAAACTCCTCCTGGTTGACTGGGAGAAAGAGAGAGAAAACTTTGTTTTGAACGCTGAACGTCACTTTAACATTTTAAATGGATGGTTATTCGGCTGAATGTGTGCGAGTGAGTATGCCGTGTTTGCTCCCTGTGTGTGTGTGTGTGCGCGCTCACTCTCTCCGTCTCCGTCTGTATCGAACTCATCTATCATGCTGCGTAGCTCCTCATCTGTGATATTCTCTCCAAGCTCTCTGGCCACACGTCTCAGGTTCCTCATGCTGATCCTCCCTGAGTCGTCATCATCAAACAGCTTAAAGGCCTTCAGGATCTCCTCCTTAGGGTTCCGCTCCAGCATACGGTCTGTCACTGAGACAAATAACATGGATAAACACACACAGGGTTAAATGCAGTGAATTTAGTTGACATGATACCTTACAGTACATGTCAGAGAGGCATGTCTGCTCTACATATCATATTTTGTCCAATCAGAGATCATTCAGGGTCCCTACCTCTTCCACATGAGTAAAGTAGACAGGGAAGAGGTACATTGGGGGGAGGGGCAGGGGTGTTTATGAGGGGGAATACAGGAGGAGTAGGAAGTGTGCAACATTAATAAAGGCACACACCAACAAAAGTGTGTGTACACTAATATTAGGCATGGAACTATTCAAATTTTGTGTAATTATACAACATGAAATTCAACACAGCAGGAACTTACCAACTTCATTAAAGTCATCAAAAGTTATTTTGCCATTGCCCTCTCTGTCGTAATCTTTTAGTATCTTCAGCACATCCACTTTCTTCACCTCAAAACCCAGAGCTCTCATTGCCACCTGTGGGTGAGAGAGAGAGTTAAGTATGATACTTTTACTGTCATATTAGACAGCAAAAGGGGGACAACAGAATACTAGTAATTTTATAAGGTAACTTGTAGGTAGAAGTTTACCTTGAGTTCATGGTAGTCTATCTCTTTGTCTTTGTCTGTGTCGAACAGCTCAAACGCCTCTTTGATTTCAAGCTTTTGCTCCTCAGTCAGCTCTCTCCTCTTCTTCCGCTTGGTTTTATCCACTGCCAGCTCAGTCCTGAACATCAGTGTCAGGTGTTGTGTCAAAATAAAGAAATAGCATAGATATACACACTTCATTGAGACTACAGACACATATTACACTGACAGTTGCTAAGGTTTACAGACACAGGTGGTTACTAGCTAACAATAGCTAGCTAATTATCAAACATATCTAATGTTATCTAGCTAGCTAGATGCTAACTCGCAACCATTGCCAACAAGGAAGCTAGCTGGCTGGTGCTAGTTTGTTTCACAGTTCTTGCTAGATGGTAATCCAATCGTTTCAATACTTTGCTCGAATAATAAACGAAATACCTTAAAGACAGACTCATCATTCAAGTTGTGGCTATGTAGACCTAAAATGTCAAGAGAATCCGACATAAACGTGCACAGCCCGTAACAGGCACAAGGTAGCCTCCAAAATCACAACAAACCACCTTGTAACAAATCCGTTAATCCGCGCCTGTTTCGCTGATTCCCATTCGTTGGTACATCATTGCTCCGCTACAAAGTCACTTTTGATTCGTCAAATGAAATCTCGCGTTGCTGCATATTTTCCTCCCGAAAAGACGTCCCGAAGTGCTTGTTGCACTCTGTCCAGTAGAGGGTGATGTATGTCCACATTGACAAGAGACGCAGTGACCAATTATGGAAAAGCCTCATGCATTAGATCTGTTTCACACTCTTTAGACCCAAGTGAAGCAGGAGGACTGGTAGGCCTACATTGCGATGACGAGACAACAGATGACTCCTCAAGATTATTCATATCCTTGCTATGTGATATCAGTTAAGCAGGATCAATGTACACACTTGATCTTCATTAGCAAAAGACTGCATATTGATGATAGCTACTTGAGAACTTAAGATATTTTTTTTTGAAATAGACTTTAAGTGCTCCCTGTCTTCCCAGTGGCCTACTTGGTGTGTGAACCGCTGACTGCTCATAATTTGCAGATAGTTGTTGACACATCAACCAGGATCAAGGGCCAGGGCAATTTGTGACTTGTTTTGGTAATTAGTGGCTGTATTGGAGGGGGAGTGGTTTCACTTCTCCTAGGCAATCAGCAATTAGTGTTAGTTCTTCAGTCTCCCCTGGTTTCTCAGCGACAGCTGTAAACGGCGGTTGTGTCAATGGTGGTTTTGTCGCAAAACTAAGACGTTTCTGCCGAGTTATTAGAGGAAGGCTCACTTGAGTATTTTACCTAGTTATTTACGGATTATCTAATTATGCTCTTTTGTGTGTTTTCTATACCTGTTCGCGCCTCTACCTGTAGGCTTCACAGACGCTCCCCACCCCTTGGCTGCAACCCTTCTGATTTAGTGTACCCTGCGCACACAACCCATGTGGAATTCCGGGTCTCTGGCAGCATTTGGAACTGCCGATCTGCGCCGAGTTCATCTCAGCCTAAGCTGCCCTTCAGTCTCTTGACTTTTTGGCCCAGACCGGAGACATGGATCACCCCAGAGAACACTGCTACTCCAGCTGCTCTTTCTTAATCTGACTATGTTTTCTCTCATAGTCCGAGAGCATCTGGTCGTTGCGGTGGTGGCACGGGTCTAGTCATTTCTCCTAAGTGGAGATTTTCAATTTACTCCCTCTCTCACCTGTCCATCTCCTCATTTTAATTCCATGCTGTCAATGTCACATGTCCACTCAAGCTAAACATTATTGTCATCTATCGCCCACCAGGTGCCTTTGAAGAGTTCCTCAATAAGCTTGACACCTTGATAAGCAAATTTCCTGACGATGGCTCACCACTCTTCGTACTTGGCGACTTCAACCTTCCGACGTCTGCCTTCGATTAATTTCTTTCCAACTCTCTCTTTCCCCTCCATGCCTCTTTTGATCTCACCCTTTCCCAATCCCCTCCAACTCACAAGGCAGGCAATACCCTTGACCTCATCTTTACTAGAGGCTGCTCACCTACTAATCTCACTGCAACCCCCCTCCAGGTCTCTGATCACTACTTTGTTTCCTTTTCTGTCTCCCTCTCCTCCAACCCTAGCCACTCAGCCCCTACCCAGATGGTCATGCGCCATCGCAATCTTCGCTCTCTCTCTCCCACTACTCTCTCCTCTTCTCCCTTCTGCTAAATCCTTCTCCCTCCTGTCTCCTGATTCTGCCTCTTCGACCCACTCTCCTCCCTTTCCACATCCTATGACTTGCACTGACCCCTTTCCTCCCGGCCGGCTCGGCCCTCCCCTCCTGCTCCGTGGCTGAGTGACTCATTGCAAGCTTACGGGCAGCTGAGCGAAAATTGAGGAAAACTAAACTCCCGGAGGACCTATCATCCTTTAACTCCCTCCTCTCTACCTTCTCTTCCTCTGTATCCGCTGCTAAAGCCACTTTCTACTACTCAAAATGTCAAGCTTCTGCCTCTAACCCTAGGAAACTCTTTTCCACCTTCTCCTCCCTCCTTAATCCTCCACCCCTCCCCCTCCCTCCTCCCTCTCTGCAGACGACTTTGTCAACTACTTTGAAAAAAGGTTGATGACATCCGCTACTCATTCACTCAGCCTATTGAGTGCACTGGTCTCACTCACACAGAACTACCCTACGCCTTGACCTCTCTCTCCCCTCTCTCTCCAGACGACATCCTGCGACTAGTGAGGTCTGGCCGCCCGACAACCTGCCCGCTCGACCCCATTCCCTCCTCCATTCTCCAGACCATCTCTGGAGACCTTCTCCCATTCTTCACTTCCCTCATCAACTCATCCCTGACCACTGGCTGCGTCCGCTCTGACTTCAAAATGCTCCCCTCCTCAAGAAACCAACACTTGACTCATCTGACGTCAAAAACTATAGACCTGTATCCCTTATTTATTTTCTTTCCAAAACACTTGAGCGTGCTGCCTCTGATCAACTTTCTCAAGTTCGCTCATGTCACCCCGCTCCTCCGCACACTCCACTGGCTTCCAGTCAAAGCTCGCATCCACTACTAGACCATGGTGCTTACTTACGGAACAGCAAGAGGAACTGCCCCTCCCTACCTTCAGGCTATGCTAAAACCCTACAACCTAACCCGAGCACTCCGTTCTGCCACCTCGGGTCTCTTGGCCCTCCCACCCCTACGGGAGGGCAGCTCCCGCTCAGCCCAGTCCAAGCTCTTCTCTGTCCTGGCACCCCAATGGTGGACCCAACTTCCCCCTGAAGCTAGGACAGCAGAGTCCCTGCCCATCTTCCAAAAACATCTGAAAACCTACCTCTTCAAACAGTATCTTAAATAATCTTCCTCCTCACCTCGACCCCTCCCTTAATCAGCACTTGCACTTGACACAAAATAAAAAATTCTAAAAAGGAATATTTTCACCACATTAAAACGAGAGTTCAGTTCACATAACAGGGTTGACCTTAAAATGAGGGACAGGTTTTTTTAACCTTCAAATGAATCACTAATCACATGAAATAAATAATAATCTTCAGAAATGACTATCAAAGCAGCACAATAACTAGGGCTTTTTAATTATGGTGAAAACTTGGAGAAATGTTGGGGTTAAGTGGTTAAAATCTTCCTGGAAGTAGTAGATGGTGCAAGAAAATGTCAACGTCTTTATTCATGTTAAAAATCAGATTTATTGAATTCTCCATGTGGTCTATATTAATGTGGTCCTCTGTAGCTCAGCTGGTAGAGCACGGCGCTTGTAACACCAAGGTAGTGGGTTTGATCCCCAGGATCACCCATACACATAAAATAAAAATGTATGCACGCATGACTGTAAGTCGCTTTGGATAAAAGCGTCTGCTAAATGGCATATTATTATTATTATTATAAAGGGCACTTCATTGAATATAACAGGCGTTTAAAACCCAATATTGGTACACATATTCGACATATAAAATATCAAAGGGACGCAAAAGGCACTCATTTCGTGGAACGACCCTACATTCAAACCACTCACCCAAGAACTCTCTCTTTATCTGAGTTCCAGTCTCTCTGTGATTCCATGTTCTATTATTGACCTTATCAACAACTGTTGCCTTGTCTGCAACAGGCTCTAACTTGGCATTAGATGCAGATCTAGGATCAGCTAACCTTGACAAAAACCTAAACGTTCCATTATAGGAGGAATTGCAAAACTGCTCTTAGATCAGTGTCTAGGGACTACTTTATTCTTCACTATGTTCACTTCCTATTCATTTATCAGGTGAGTAAAGCACACTGTCTGATTGGATGATTTAGAAATGAATTGGGTGTGTGCTTCTGTGGGATTGTTATATAATCTGCTGTGCAATGTGGTATGTTGTTATCTAATAACAGTCTAATTAAATTATCTCTCTCTCTCCTATGCCCTCAGACAAGTACTGACTGTGCCCAGAGTATTTTCTCACTGCCCTGGGTTACCACACACCCACACCCACACACACGCACGCGCACACACACCCTGGGTCATAAGGTAACATGAGGGGCGGGTGGGGGGCATGTGTGCTACAGTGAGAAGCAAATAGCCCAGAGCATGTTCTGCCCTGAGAACATATTCCAGGACTTCCAAATATCTGTGTTAGGACATACAAACAAACAAACAAACACACACACACACACACACACACACAAACACGTACTAGGTTGCCTTCTGACTGCGTCTCTCCAGCCAGTCCAAACCGGTTTGTGTTTATCTATGGCACAGTAGCTGCTCCTGTAGAGCATCAGCCAAAACTGTACTCAAGTGACCTCTCATCGTGTGTGTGTATGTGAGCGAGACTGTGTTTTGTGTGTGTGTGTGTGTATGTATTTCCTGACACATACTGTATATTGGTGGGTCTGTTCTGAACACACCACATCTGAAACATTTCAAGTTTCATTAGTCGTATGTACGGGATACACATGGTATACACCATCCAACCAAATGCTTACTTGCAGGTTACTTCTCAACAGCTAACAACAATAAGAAATAATATAAGATAAAGTAAAGGGCTCAGTAGAATATAATATTTTCTTTAGCATAAGTATAATAAAGGAAAGCACAATTGATAGTCCAATATTTACACGTGTTTTGGGGAACGGGGGATTGGGGTGCAAGTGTTTAAATTGTGTAGTATTTAGCAATCATAATAAAAGTCTGGTAGTAGCAGTTGTGATGTGTTTGTAGCATGAATGTATGTGTGTGTGTGTGTGACATGAGAACAGACCCCAGGGGGGAAACAACGCCTTTTTCCTGTTGCAGAGATATCTGACTTCCTGACCCACTACTTCTCAATATTACCACAACTCCTACACTGTAGAACAGGGGTGTCAAACTCATTCCACAGAGGGCAGAGTGTCTGCAGGCTTTTGTTTTTTCCTTTCAATTAAGACCTAGACAACCAGGTGGGGGGAGTTCCTTGCTAATTAGTGACCTTAATCAATCAAGTACAAGGGTGGAGCGAAAACCCGCAGACACTCAGCCCTCTGTGGAATGAGTTTGAAACGTGCTGATGCGAATGAAAAATACTAGTGTTCTCTCTCTCTCTCGCTCTCTCTCTGTATATTTATCTGGGTCAGGGTGGTGACTAAGATATGATGAAGTTCTAGCAAAGAATGGGACAGGCCTTGCTCAAATAGACACGCTAGGGTCTTTCCCTATGTGTGGGGGGTTGGAAACGGTGCACAGGCTCAGGTTTCAAAGATCTTTGTCACTCTATCCTGCGGTGCCCATTACAGTATTAACATAGTCTACTACATTATGAGATGGGCCTGAGACTCAGAGATAGGTGTAGAGGGAGAGAAAGAAATGGCTAGAGAGAGAGATAGAGAGAACAAGAGATGGATAGACAGAGATCAGATTACGTGTAGTGTCAGAGATTAAACTACCGAATCTGTCCACACTACTGTGTCCACTGTCCAGACCACAAAGAGGAACTAAGTTAGTAGTTCACATGAGCCTTAGCCAATATCTGCTCTGTGTGTGTGTGTTTGTGGTAAACTACTATTAGGCTGATTTGAGCGCTTGGAAATGTAAACATTCCTGGAACCCATGACGCATGTCTGTTTTGGGTTGTCTGCCTGTAGAGCTGTGTGTTTGTGTGTGTGTGAGAGAGAGAGAGAGAGAGAGAGAGAGAGAGAGAGAGAGAGAGAGAGAGAGAGAGAGAGAGAGAGAGAGAGAGAGAGAGAGAGAGAGAGAGAGAGAGAGAGAGAGAGAGAGAGAGAGAGAGAGAGAGAGAGAGAGAGAGAGAGAGAGAGAGAGAGAGAGAGAGAGAGAGAGAGAGCGAGAGAGAGAGAGAGAGAAAGAGCGTGTTGGAGGAGACAATGCTCCCTTGTCCTGTCTGGGTCTCCGGCATTGGAATGGAAAAAGAGAGCTAGAGAGAGAGAGGGAGGGAGGGAGGGAGGGAGGGAGGAGAGAAAAAGAGGATAGAGGGAGGGAGAGAGAGGAAGAAAGGGAGGGAAATAGAACCCACAAGAGACAGAAGGAACAGGCAGCTCTCCAAACCCTGCTGTAGTGTACACGGTGATAGCGGAACCAATAACTCCAAACCCTGCTGTAGTGTACACGGTGATAGCGGAACTAATAACTCCAAACCCTGCTGTAGTGTACACGGTGATAGCGGAATCAATAACTCCAAACCCTGCTGTAGTGTACACGGTGATAGCGGAACCAACAACACCAAACCCTGCTGTAGTGTACACGGTGATAGCGGAACCAATAACTCCAAACCCTGCTGTAGTGTACACGGTGATAGCGGAACCAATAACTCCAAACCCTGCTGTAGTGTACACGGTGATAGCAGAACCAATAACTCCAAACCCTGCTGTAGTGTACACGGTGATAGCAGAACCAATAACTCCAAACCCTGCTGTAGTGTACACGGTGATAGCGGAACCAATAACTCCAAACCCTGCTGTAGTGTACACGGTGATAGCAGAACCAATAACTCCAAACCCTGCTGTAGTGTACACGGTGATAGCAGAACCAATAACTCCAAACCCTGCTGTAGTGTACACGGTGATAGCGGAACCAATAACTCCAAACCCTGCTGTAGTGTACACGGTGATAGCGGAACCAATAACTCCAAACCCTGCTGTAGTGTACACGGTGATAGCGGAACCAACAACACCAAACCCTGCTGTAGTGTACACTGTGATAGCGGAACCAACAACACCAAACCCTGCTGTAGTGTACACGGTGATAGCGGAACCAACAACACCAAACCCTGCTGTAGTGTACACGGTGATAGCAGAACCAATAACTCCAAACCCTGCTATTGAAAGCGGGGCCAATAACCATGCTATTAATCAACTGAACTAATTCTTACACAGTTCACACGGTTTCTACAAAAAGGCTTCTTTATTTCAAACAAAGGAAGATCGTGATAGCATTCAGATCAGAAATTGGCTATACACAAACACGTACACAAACAGAAAAACGACAAATACAAAAATATATTGCACTTTGTATCAGTTTGGAAGTGAAGATCAACTTTGAACGACAATCTCGGTTGCGTTGATTTTGTTTTCAAAACCACAATTGACCTGTAAACATTTGAAATGTATTTTTGTCTTATTTTCTTTTACATCTGGCTGTTTCTTTACCTCTTATGTAAATACAGAGATTATTTCTGT
>NC_059206.1:16993795-17151295 GCF_020615455.1 Coregonus clupeaformis
TCTCCTCCGGTCATGAAACGCTATGGTTCAGTCTTCATCACCCCGGACGAAAGGAAGGCAGTGGAGGAGCTGCTTGTAGAACTGGATCTGGACAGGAAGAGTATCGTACTGGGGGCCTGCAGGGTGAGAGGGGGTACTGAGCTCCTTACTGTCAGTCTCTGACACACTGTGTCTCTGTAGATTAGTTACATTGACTGTAGTAACTTTCCCTCCCTCGCTCTGTCTCTCCCTCCCTCTCTCTGTCTCTCGCTCCCTCTCTCTGTCTCTCGCTCCCTCTCTCTGTCTCTCATTCCCTCTCTGTGTCTCTCACTCCCTCTCTGTGTCTCTCCCTCCCTACCTCCCCCTTCTCTCTCTCTCTCTTCCCTTCTCTCGTTACCCAATCTCTTTCTGTCTCTCCCTTCTCACTCTCTCTTTCTCCCCCTTCTTTCTACCCATCCTCCCCCTCAGGTGTTTATGAAGCGAGGTGTGTTGAAGTACCTGGAGCAGCAGAGAGACAAGCTGGTCAGTGTCTGGCTGGTTCAGCTACAGGCTGCCTGTATGGGACACCTGGCTAGACAACAATACCGCAAAATGAAGGTGAGTTTTACCCATGACCTCTAACCCCTGACCAGGAACCATTAGCCTAGGTGCTACATGACTATCAGTTGTACTGTGCTAGGTTAGATAGGTGCAGTTGTAACGTGTGCAGGTAGAACCCACGTGTGTTATGTTAGGATAGATAGGTGTAACACTTGTGTGGATCTCTGTGTGTCCCCATACAGGTGCAGCAGATGGCAGTGAGGTGTGTCCAGAGTAACATCCGTACTCTGAGAGGCGTGGCCAAGTGGAGCTGGTGGAAACTGCTGTGTAGAGTACGCCCCCTACTGGACGTTAACATGGACGACCAGAGACTCAGAGCCAAGGAGGTAGGAATAGATTCAGATACTACCCAGTGATTCAAAGCCAAGGAGGTAGGAGTCGATTCAGAGACTACTCAGTGATACGGAGCTAAAAAGGTATGAGTTGATTCAGAGACTACTCATAATTCAGAGCCAAACAGTAACGACTTGAGCCAAAGCCTTTTGAATCGACTCAAAGCCAAAGAGTTACAGTGAGGGAAAAAAGTATTTGATCCCCTGCTGATTTTGTACGTTTGCCCACTGACAAAGAAATGATCAGTCTATAATTTTAATGGTAGGTTTATTTGAACAGTGAGAGACAGAATAACAACAACAAAAATCCAGAAAAACGCATGTCAAAAATGTTATAAATTGATTTCCATTTTAATGAGGGAAATAAGTATTTGACCCCCTCTCAATCAGAAAGATTTCTGGCTCCCAGGTGTCTTTTATACAGGTAACGAGCTGAGATTAGGAGCACACTCTTAAAGGGAGTGCTCCTAATCTTAGTTTGTTACCTGCATAAAAGACACCTGTCCACAGAAGCAATCAATCAATCAGATTCCAAACTCTCCACCATGGCCAAGACCAAAGAGCTCTCCAAGGATGTCAGGGACAAGATTGTAGACCTACACAAGGCTGGAATGGGCTACAAGACCATCGCCAAGCAGCTTGGTGAGAAGGTGACAACAGTTGGTGCGATTATTCTCAAATGGAAGAAACACAAAAGAACTGTCAATCTCCCTAGGCCTGGGGCTCCATGCAAGATCTCTCCTCGTGGAGTTGCAATGATCATGAGAACGGTGAGGAATCAGCCCAGAAGTACACGGGAGGATCTTGTCAATGATCTCAAGGCAGCTGGGACCATAGTCACCAAGAAAACAATTGGTAATACACTACGCCGTGAAGGACTGAAATCCTGCAGCGCCCGCAAGGTCCCCCTGCTCAAGAAAGCACATATACAGGCCCGTCTGAAGTTTGCCAATGAACATTGAATGATTCAGAGGAGAACTGGTTGAAAGTGTTGTGGTCAGATGAGACCAAAATGGAGCTCTTTGGCATCAACTCAACTCGCCGTGTTTGGTGGAGGAGGAATGCTGCCTATGACCCCAAAAACACCATCCCCACCGTCAAACATGGAGGTGGAAACGTTATGCTTTGGGGGTGTTTTTCTGCTAAGGGGACAGGACAACTTCACCGCATCACAGGGACGATGGACGGGGCCATGTACCGTCAAATCTTGGGTGAGAACCTCCTTCCCTCAGCCAGGGCATTGAAAATGGGTCGCGGATGGGTATTCCAGCATGACAATGACCCAAAACACACGGCCAAAGCAACAAAGGAGTGGCTCAATAAGAAGCACATTAAGGTCCTGGAGTGGCCTAGCCAGTCTCCAGACCTTAATCCCATAGAAAATCTGTGGAGGGAGCTGAAGGTTCGAGTTGCCAAACGTCAGCCTAGAAACCTTAATGACTTGGAGAAGATCTGCAAAGAGGAGTGGGACAGAATCCCTCCTGAGATGTGTGCAAACCTGGTGGCCAACAACAAGAAACGTCTGACCTCTGTGATTGCCAACAAGGGTTTTGCCACCAAGTACTAAGTCATGTTTTGGAGAGGGGTCAAATACTTATTTCCCTCATTAAAATGCAAATCAATTTATAACATTTTTGATCATTTCTTTGTCAGTGGGAAAATGTACAAAATCAGCAGGGGATCAAATACTTTTTTCCCTCACTGTATAAGAGCTAAGCTTTATCACCGGAGATTTGGTATGTTGTTTAGTAAAATACTCTGATGATTTCCCAGGATGAGATCATGGCCCTGAGACGACGGCTGGAAAAGTCAGAGAGAGAGAGGAACGAGCTGAGACAGACCACTGACATCCTGGAGACCAAGGTGGGCCAAGTTTGGGAGGCCTGTCAAGTTTGAGGGGCAGTAAAGTGATACGCTGGGGTGGACAAAGTGTAAAGTAAAGCTTTAGTTATGAATACAGGTGTGGGTGTGTGTCGTCTAGGTGACGGCGGTGTCGTCGGAACTAAGTGACGAGCGTTTCCGTGGTGAAGCTGTCAGTCAGGCGCTGGACATGGAGAGAGGAGAGAGACTACGACTCACCAGGGAAAACAGGGAACTACAGGTAGTAATACAACAGCACCCTAATACCTCTCTAGTACACAAGGACTAAAGGTGTTGTGTGCCTAGGTCCATAAAGTACAGTATTTTTCTCTCTTTCTTTCTCTCTCTTTTCTTTCCCTCCCTTTCTCAGGCTCGGCTGGACCAGTGTAAGGTCACCATAGAGACGCTGGAGAAACAGTTGGAGGAGGAGAAGCAGAAAGTCCAGAGCAAAGAGTCCCAGGCTGGGACAGGGACAGGGACAAGCTGGGGAACTACTATAGGTAACAACTTGTCATTTGGATTGAATTATAGGTCAAACTCACACACACTGAACTGAAGGTTTGACTGCACTGGATGTTTTCTAACTGTTTATCTGGGTTATACTGCCACCATGAGGCATCGGTGAAAATGCAGTATAAATGCCAGAATGCCAGTTTTTACATTTATTCACACAGAACAGGCAACACAGAGTCATATGGGGGAGGGTTTGGATGGAGGTTGGGTAATGGCAGTTTAGGGTTTGGATGGAGGTTGGGTAATGGCAGTTTAGGGTTTGGATGGAGGTTGGGTAATGGCAGTTTAGGGTTTGGATGGAGGTTGGGTAATGGCAGTTTAGGGTTTGGATGGAGGTTGGGTAATGGCAGTTTAGGGTTTGGATGGAGGTTGGGTAATGGCAGTTTAGGGGTTTGGATGGAGGTTGGGTAATGGCAGTTTAGGGTTTGGATGGAGGTTGGGTAATGGCAGTTTAGGGTTTGGATGGAGGTTGGGTAATGGCAGTTTAGGGTTTGGATGGAGGTTGGGTAATGGCAGTTTAGGGTTTGGATGGAGGTTGGGTAATGGCAGTTTAGGGTTTGGATGGAGGTTGGGTAATGGCAGTTTAGGGTTTGGATGGAGGTTGGGTAATGGCAGTTTAGGGTTTGGATGGAGGTTGGGTAATGGCAGTTTAGGGTTTGGATGGAGGTTGGGTAATGGCAGTTTAGGGTTTGGATGGAGGTTGGGTAATGGCAGTTTAGGGTTTGGATGGAGGTTGGGTAATGGCAGTTTAGGGTTTGGATGGAGGTTGGGTAATGGCAGTTTAGGGTTTGGATGGAGGTTGGGTAATGGCAGTTTAGGGTTTGGATGGAGGTTGGGTAATGGCAGTTTAGGGTTTGGATGGAGGTTGGGTAATGGCAGTTTAGGGTTTGGATGGAGGTTGGGTAATGGCAGTTTAGGGTTTGGATGGAGGTTGGGTAATGGCAGTTTAGGGTTTGGATGGAGGTTGGGTAATGGCAGTTTAGGGTTTGGATGGAGGTTGGGTAATGGCAGTTTAGGGTTTGGATGGAGGTTGGGTAATGGCAGTTTAGGGTTTGGATGGAGGTTGGGTAATGGCAGTTTAGGGGTTGGATGGAGGTTGGGTAATGGCAGTTTAGGGTTTGGATTAGCATTTTAGGAGGGATGTTGGAACAGGTGTGGGGAATCTGGGAGGATGGGGTGTGGTCTGACGTAATTGGGATTCTTCATGACTTTTCTGTACACACACACACACAAGCACTGACCCCCTGTTTCCGCCCCCCCTACAGAGAGTGAGATGGCGCTACAGTTAGAGTGTTGCCAGACTGAGGTAGAGTATGTCAGGAGACGACTCAAACAGACAGAGGAGAGACTGGAGGCAGAGAGACAGACACATCTAGAGCTGGACACCAAGGTATAGCACACACACCCACACATATACACAAACACACACTCTCACACAAGCACACACTCTCTCTCTCTCTCTCTCTCTCTCACACACACAGATATACACAAACACACACACACACACAACACAGCTCACACACAGTCCAGGGTTGTCCAGTCTCTGACTCTTTGTCTCCCCCCTGTGGTAGGTGGGCTCCCTACAGGCCCAGCTGGAGCAGTCTAAGAGGAGCGCCACAGAGTTGAAGCGTCAGGTTCGTCGTGTCACCTCTGACCTCCAGGACGCCCGCGTTCTCACCGACAGTCTACAGGGTCGCGCTCACGAGCTGGACCGCAAACAGAGGAGGTGTGTGTGTGTATCTGCGCGTGTGTATGTGTAAGAAGCTTCATTCAAACAAGGGTATGTAGGGATTCCATATAATGGGTTTGTATGCGTTTCAATGGATTTGTATGCGTTTCAATGCATGTGTTTTTCCAGATTTGACAGTGAGTTGACCCAGGCCCTAGAAGAGGCAGACAAAGAGAGAGAACTGAAGGACAAAGCCATTCACGAGAGCACTGCACTGGGGGCAGAGATATACACTCTGAAACGCACTCTACAGGTACACTAAATACACACTGAGAGGGGGTTTCACTACCTTAAACAACAAACATTTGGTGAAAAGAGACTTCCTTTGTCTGTTCCCATGTGTGTCTGTTCCTGCGCTTGTGTGTGTGTGTGTGTGTGTGTGTGTGTGTAGGAGAGCCTGGCAGAAGTGGTTCGTGTGCAACAGCAGAAGGAGGAGCTGTGTGCCCAGATTCGTGACCTCAGCGTGCCCTTTGACCTGGCCTCTGATTCTCTGCCAGACCTCAAGAAGCAGCTCCGCCTCCTGGAGACCCAGACCAATGAGAGAGGAGAGGAGATTACCAAGCTTAACGCCAAGATTCAGCAGGCGCAGCAGGTATGCATGCCATGCACACAAACACAAACACACAAACACACACACATATGGATTACAAGAAACTGTAACTCTGCTGACATAATTGAGTGATACTGTTTTTACACAGCAGCAGATACAGTGGGGGAAAAAAGTATTTAGTCAGCCACCAATTGTGCAAGTTCTCCCACTTAAAAAGATGAAAGAGGCCTATAATTTTCATCATAGGTACACGTCAACTATGACAGACAAAATTAGAAAAAAAAATCCAGAAAATCACATTGTAGGATTTTTTATGAATTTATTTGCAAATGATGGTGGAAAATAAGTATTTGGTCAATAACAAAAGTTTCTCAATACTTTGTTATATACCCTTTGTTGGCAATGACACAGGTCAAATGTTTTCTGTAAGTCTTCACAAGGTTTTCACACACTGTTGCTGGTATTTTGGCCCATTCCTCCATACAGATCTCCTCTAGAGCAGTGATGTTTTGGGGCTGTCGCTGGGCAACACGGACTTTCAACTCCCTCCAAAGATTTTCTATGGGGTTGAGATCTGGAGACTGGCTAGGCCACTCCAGGACCTTGAAATGCTTCTTACGAAGCCACTCCTTCGTTGCCCGGGCGGTGTGTTTGGGATCACTGTCATGCTGAAAGACCCAGCCACGTTTCATCTTCAATGCCCTTGCTGATGGAAGGAGGTTTTCACTCAAAATCTCACGATACATGGCCCCATTCATTCTTTCCTTTACACGGATCAGTCGTCCTGGTCCCTTTGCAGAAAAAACAGCTCCAAAGCATGATGTTTCCACCCCCATGCTTCACAGTAGGTATGGTGTTCTTTGGATGCAACTCAGCATTCTTTGTCCTCCAAACACGACGAGTTGAGTTTTTACCAAAAAGTTATATTTTGGTTTCATCTGACCATATGACATTCTCCCAATCCTCTTCTGGATCATCCAAATGCACTCTAGCAAACTTCAGACGGGCCTGGACATGTACTGGCTTAAGCAGGGAGACACGTCTTGCACTGCAGGATTTGAGTCCCTGGCGGCGTAGTGTGTTACTGATGGTAGGCTTTGTTACTTTGGTCCCAGCTCTCTGCAGGTCATTCACTAGGTCCCCCCGTGTGGTTCTGGGATTTTTGCTCACCGTTCTTGTGATCATTTTGACCCCACGGGGTGAGATATTGCGTGGAGCCCCAGATCGAGGGAGATTATCAGTGGTCTTGTATGTCTTCCATTTCCTAATAATTGCTCCCACAGTTGATTTCTTCAAACCAAGCTGCTTACCTATTGCAGATTCAGTCTTCCCAGCCTGGTGCAGGTCTACAATTTTGTTTCTGGTGTCCTTTGACAGCTCTTTGGTCTTGGCCATAGTGGAGTTTGGAGTGTGACTGTTTGAGGTTGTGGACAGGTGTCTTTTATACTGATAACAAGTTCAAACAGGTGCCATTAATACAGGTAACGAGTGGAGGACAGACGGAGCCTCTTAAAGAAGAAGTTACAGGTCTGTGAGAGCCATAAATCTTGCTTGTTTGTAGGTGACCAAATACTTATTTTCCACCATAATTTGCAAATAAATTCATAAAGAATCCTACAATGTGATTTTCTGGATTTTTTTTCCCTCAATTTATCTGTCATAGTTGACGTGTACCTATGATGAAAATTACAGGCCTCTCTCATCTTTTTAAGTGGGAGAACTTGCACAATTGGTGGCTGACTAAATACTTTTTTCCCCCACTGTATGTATGCACGCAACACACACACAACACACACACACACACACACAGCACACACACACAGACACAGACAGACACAGACAGACACACACACTCACATTTAAAAGATGTCTGATCTGTCTGCCCTCTTCCTCTTTTCCACCTCTCTTCCTATTTCTCCACCTCTCTTCTTATTTCTCCACCTCTCTTCCTATTTCTCCACCTCTCTTCCTATTTCTCCACCTCTCTTCCTATTTCTCCACCTCTTTTCCTATTTCTCTACCTCTCTTCCTATTTCTCCACCTCTCTTCCTATTTCTCCACCTCTCTTCCTATTTCTCCACCTCTCTTCCTATTTCTCCACCTCTCTTCCTATTTCTCCACCTCTTTTCCTATTTCTCCACCTCTTTTCCTATTTCTCCACCTCTCTTCCTATTTCTCCACCTCTGTTCCTCTAGGTGCACCTGCGTTTTGAGATGGAGATGGAGAGAATGAAACAGATCCATCTTAAAGAGCTGGAGGATAAAGAGGAGGAGTTAGAGGACGTACACAAGTCCTCCCAGAGACGGGTAGGTGACCGCTACTGACCACAGAATGGGACCACTGCTTAGGTTTAGAACAGTTACTGACTGTCAACTTATTATGACCAGTCTGTTAGCCACTTGCCAGTGACACCACCATATAGCTGTTGACCTCAGCCAGGGTTTGTATGAGGAGATCAATCATCTACATGAATCAAATATAAAATACCTGGTTCCTTTGTTTAACTGTTGAACATGGTTACACTATGTCTTCTAAAATACCTGGTTCCTTTGTTTAACTGTTGAACATGGTTCCACTATGTCTTCTAAAATACCTGGTTCCTTTGCTTATTTACTGTAATTGTAATACGGTTGTTATTATTTCCTTGTAGCTGCGTCAGCTAGAGATGCAGCTGGAACAGGAGTATGAAGAGAAACAGATGGTTGTTCATGAGAAACACGACCTGGAGGGACTCATAGCTACACTCTGTGACCAGGTACACACAGACACACACACGCACACACATGTACACACGCACACACATGTACGCACACACACTCACACACACACACACACACACACACACAGTACATACACACACACATACATACAGACACACACACATGTAAACAGACACACACACATTGACATACACACACACACATACACAGAGAGACACACACACACTCACTGCTGCAACAAGTCAATCTCAAAGTGCTGTCGAATCAGGCTGGTCTTTCTATTGATGTGCCTCTGGGTCGCGAGTGCGTTTGTGCGTGCCTGTGTGTGTGTGTGCGCCTGTGTGTGTGTTCCAATCCAGGCGGTGGGGCAGTATAGATTTTTCCAGTGTAATGCTCTCAGGGAGGTGAATTCATCATGTCACTTCTACCAACAGGCAATACAAAGAAACTCAATATAGCAGGCAGCCTAAAGCTTCCACAACACCTCATCACTTTGTCACTGCAAGGAGATGTAGTCTGTTTCTGTCTCCCCATGTACAATGCATCAGCCCCACTAACTCACTTACAGCAATCCATAAGTGGGTCTTTCTATAAACTAGCGTACCAGTGATGATTTTCTACACTGGACAACTTGTTACAGGTGTTGAAAAGTCATTGATAATAATCTGCAATTTTTTGTTCTTGTCATTACATTAAGATACAGTGGGGGAAAAAAGTATTTAGTCAGCCACCAATTGTGCAAGTTCTCCCACTTAAAAAGATGAGCGAGGCCTGTAATTTTCATCATAGGTACACGTCAACTATGACAGACAAAATGAGATTTTTTTTCTCCAGAAAATCACATTGTAGGATTTTTTATGATTTTATTTGCAAATTATGGTGGAAAATAAGTATTTGGTCAATAACAAAAGTTTCTCAATACTTTGTTATATACCCTTTGTTGGCAATGACACAGGTCAAACGTTTTCTGTAAGTCTTCACAAGGTTTTCACACACTGTTGCTGGTATTTTGGCCCATTCCTCCATGCAGATCTCCTCTAGAGCAGTGATGTTTTGGGGCTGTCGCTGGGCAACACGGACTTTCAACTCCCTCCAATGATTTTCTATGGGGTTGACATCTGGAGACTGGCTAGGCCACTCCAGGACCTTGAAATGCTTCTTACGAAGCCACTCCTTCGTTGCCCGGGCGGTGTGTTTGGGATCATTGTCATGCTGAAAGACCCAGCCACGTTTCATCTTCAATGCCCTTGCTGATGGAAGGAGGTTTTCACTCAAAATCTCACGATACATGGCCCCATTCATTCTTTCCTTTACACGGATCAGTCAGTCCTGGTCCCTTTGCAGAAAAACAGCCCCAAAGCATGATGTTTCCACCCCCATGCTTCACAGTAGGTATGGTGTTCTTTGGATGCAACTCAGCATTCTTTGTCCTCCAAACACGACGAAGTTGAGTTTTTACCAAAAGTTATATTTTGGTTTCATCTGACCATATGACATTCTCCCAATCCTCTTCTGGATCATCCAAATGCACTCTAGCAAACTTCAGACGGGCCTGGACATGTACTGGCTTAAGCAGGGGGGACACGTCTGGCACTGCAGGATTTGAGTCCCTGGCGGGCGTAGTGTGTTACTGATGGTAGGCTTTGTTACTTTGGTCCCAGCTCTCTGCAGGTCATTCACTAGGTCCCCCGTGTGGTTCTGGGATTTTTGCTCACCGTTCTTGTGATCATTTTGACCCCCACGGGTTGAGATCTTGTGTGGAGCCCCAGATCGAGGGAGATTATCAGTGGTCTTGTATGTCTTCCATTTCCTAATAATTGCTCCCACAGTTGATTTCTTCAAACCAAGCTGCTTACCTATTGCAGATTCAGTCTTCCCAGCCTGGTGCAGGTCTACAATTTTGTTTCTGGTGTCCTTTGACAGCTCTTTGGTCTTGGCCATAGTGGAGTTTGGAGTGTGACTGTTTGAGGTTGTGGACAGGTCTTTTATACTGATAACAAGTTCAAACAGGTGCCATTAATACAGGTAACGAGTGGAGGACAGAGGAGCCTCTTAAAGAAGAAGTTACAGGTCTGTGAGAGCCAGAAATCTTGCTTGTTTGTAGGTGACCAAATACTTATTTTCCACCATGTATAGAGATCTCAGAAATGCAGTGTAACTATATAACATTTTGTGTCTTATGTTAGGGGTGAAAACAGTTTTCATGGGCACACAAATCCAAAATGGATTGCGAAATCGAATGCTTCTAACCGAAAGTCACCTTACCTTGATACTTAACATTTACATTTTAGTCATTTAGCAGACGCTCTTATCCAGAGCGACTTACAGTTAGTGAATACATATATATATATTATTATTTTTTTATTACTGGCCCCCCATGGGAATCGAACCCACAACCCTGGCGTTGCAAACGCCATGCTCTATCAACTGAGCTACATCCCTGCCGGCCATTCCCTCCCCTACCCTGGACGACGCTGGGCCAATTGTGCGCCGCCCATGAGTCTCCCGGTCGCGGCCGGCTGCGACAGAGCCTGGATTCGAACCAGGATCTCTAGTGGCACAGTTAGCACTGCGATGCAGTGCCTTAGACCACTGCGCCACTCAGGAGACATAAATGAAAGGGACCAACCTAAATGATAAGGAATGTCATTATCGTGGTTCTTCAATAATTATGAATGATACTTGTTGGCAGTGGCGATTTTAGCATGTAAATCTTGGTGGGGCAAACAAAAAGAAAAAGGTGTACATTAACAATAAATTAATTGCACTATAACGGTGACAAACGGTGTCCACAAACTGTTTGGGCCTACATAAAGCTGTCCCAACAGCAGAGCTTTCTTTTCAGCACCATGGAGTGAATCCTCACCACTGCTACACCTGGCTATCAGCGGAGCCTTGTCTGGCAGCAAAACCCTTCATTCAGCCTCATTTACTGCCTTTTAAAAAAACATAGCTGATATGGCTGACTTGCTTAAACAAATGTGGTTTCTACTGACAATTGAGATGTACAAACTATGGCATAAGGGGACGACGTGCGGATAAGAGGAAATCCGTAATTTTGATTAAGACATTCATGAGCGAGCTAGGATGGACGTAGTCAATATAACTATTTGTTCAGCACTTTTGAAATGTACAGCACAGCGACATAATTCAGAACATGGGCCGTTCTTACAGTATTCTCCCTGTACACCAAGTCAGAACCGTAGGATAAATAAAGGGGGCATATAAACAGACAATGAAAGCTCTTACAATATTCAATGATTACATTTCTCTAAAACAGGCTATAGGCTACATGTGCACCACCAAGTCAGAACAGTAGGCTAAGTTATGAGGGGGAAAGGGACCAATTATTAGGGTGAGGCATATGGGCTACTAACAGCTTACTACACAACATAAACTTAGTATTACATTCTTAGCTACAGTATACATATGTCCCTGGCATATTACATCATTTATACAGCAGCATACAATACATTTTTGGACTCACCTTGTGTGCTGTGCTCACTTGAACAGGAAGGTGGCGTGGCGGTCCTTCTTGTGGGCACATTTTGTCATCGAACTTTGTCACGAAGTCTGGCATTCTCTGGATTTATGGTGCTTTCAAGACAACTGGGAACTCTGAAAAAAACAAGGTTGAATCATGACATCAGTGATATTCAGGTCGGAGCTCTAGAAAGATGCCTGAGTTCCCGACTTGGAATTCTGAGTTGGATGACCGTTCAAAACGTATTTTCCCAGTCGGAGCTAGTTTTTTCCTGAGTTCCCAGTTGTCTTGAACTCACTGAAGTCTGAGTTTCAGAGTTTCCAGTTGTTTTGAACGCAGCAGAAGTCATGCTGGATTGACAGCATGGCCAATGTATTCAATCTTTTCTGGCCCATGGTGTTGAATGTGTATCCTTTTAAGCTTGGAAAAGAGACCCTCAAACCCAGACTTGGGCCACACACCCACTCCACTGAATAGCAGGCTAGTGATTGCTTTGTAACGCTTGCAGTAAGCCACTGATTCCTTCCAAACCACTCATTGTTGAATTTGCGATTTCCAACTTGTTGTGTAATGGTTATGTCGATTTGCACCGATACGTTTTATCTATATTTTATTTTCATATGACAAAGATTGAAAAGAATTTGCCAGTAGATTGTCGACGTGATTCATGATGATGACTGCTTATCTAGCTTGCTAGCTAAGATTTTGAAAGTATGACGTTGACATGATCCGTCCAATCAAAGCTACGGTAGATATAATGTGATTTAACGTCATTTTATCTGTGGCCAATTAACTTGAGCCTTCATGGATAGGCACTTCTAATGTAACTCTATGGCAGCACCCAAGGGGCTTGAATTTCCGAGCTCTTCCTGTAGATTTTGTGGTGACATAGTGTCCCCATGAGTGACAGAACACTGAGCCAATCATGGCGCAACTAGAGAACATTACCAACCTCCAGTCCGGGTGGCCATTTCATTAATTGTTCAGCAGTCTTATGGCTTGGGGGTAGAAGCTGTTAAGGAGCCTTTTGGACCTAGACTTGGTGCTCCGGTACTGCTTGCCTTGCGGTAGCAGAGAGAACAGTCTATGACTTGGGTGACTGTAGTCGTAGAACATTTTTGGGGCCTTCCTATGACACTTCCTAGTATATAGGTCCTGGATGGCAGGAAGCTTGGCCTTAGTGATGTACTGGGCCGTACGCACTACCCTCTGTAGCACCTTACGGTCGGATGCCGAGCAGTTTCCATACCAGGCGGTGATGCAACCGGTCAGGATGCTCTCGATGGTGCAGCTGTAGAACTTTTGAGGGTATGAGGACCCATGCCACATCTTTTCAGTCTCCTGAGGGGGAAAAGGTGTTGTCGTGCCCTATTCACGACTATTCATGATAGTTTGTTGGTGATGTGGACACCAGAAACTCTCGACCCGCTCCACTACAGCCCCATCGATGTGAATGGGGGCATGTTCGACCCTCCTTTTCCTGTAGTCCACGATCAGCTCCTTTGTCTTGCTCAAGTTGAGGGAGAGGTTGTTGTCCTTGCACCACACTGCCAGGTCTCTGACCTCCTCCCTATAGGCTGTCTCATCGTTGTCTGTGATCAGGCCTACCACTTTTGTGTCGTCAGCAAACTTAATGATGGTGTTGGAGTCGTGCTTGGCCACGCAGTCGTGGGTGAACAGGGAGTACAGGCATGGACTAAGCACGCACCCCTGAGGGGCCCTTGTGTTGAGGATCAGCGTGGCAGATGTGTTGTTGCCTACCCTTACCACCTGGGGGCGGCCCGTCAGGAAGTCCAGGATCCAGTTGCAGAGGGAGGTGTTTAGTTCCAGGGTCCTTAGCTTAGTGATGAGCTTTGTGGGCACTATGGTGTTGAACGCTGAGCTGTAGTCAATGAACAGCATTCTCACATGTTCCTTTTGTCCAGGTGGGAAAGAGCAGTGTGGAGTGCGATTGAGATTGTGTCATCTGTGGATCTGTTGGGAAGGTATGCGAATTGGAGTGGGTCTAGGGTTTCCGGGATGATGGTGTTGATGTGAGCCATGACCAGCCTTTCAAAGCACTTCATGGCTACCGACGTGAGTGCTACTGGGTGGTAGTCATTTAGGCAGGTTACCTTCGCTTTCATGGGCACAGGGACTATGGTGGTCTTGCTTGAAACATGTAGGTATCACAGACTCCGTCAGGGAGAGGTTGAAAATGTCAGTGAAGACACTTGCCAGTTGGTCCATGCATGCTCTGAGTACACGTCCTGGTAATCCGTCTGGCCCCGCGGCCTTGTGAATGTTGACCTGTTTAAAGGTTTTGCTCACATCGGCTACGGAGAGCGTGATAACACAGTCGTCCGGAACAGCTGGTGCTCTCATGCATGCTTCAGTGTTGCTTGCCTAGAAGCGAGCATAAAAGTTATGTAGCTCGTCTGGTAGGCTCGCGTCACTGGGCAGCTCGCGGCAGGGTTTCCCTTTTGTCGTCCGTAAGAGTTTGCAAGCCCTGCCACATCCGACGAGCGTCAGAGCCGGTGTAGTAGGATTCAATCTTAGTCCTGTATTGGCTCTTTGCCTGTTTGATGGTTCATCTGAGGGCATAGCGGGATTTCTTATAAATGTCCCGATTAGTGTCCTGCTCCTTGAAAGCGGCAGCTCTAGCCTTTAGCTCGGTGCGGATGTTGCCTGTAATCCATAGCTTCTGGTTGGGATATGTACGTACGGTCACTGTGAGGACGACGTTGTCGATGCACTTATTGATGAAGCCGGTGACTGAGGTGGTATACTCCTCAATGCCATTGGATGAATCCCGGAACATATTCCGGTCTGTGCTAGCAAAACAGTCCTGTCATCTGACCACTTCCGTATTGAGCGAGTCACTGGTACAACCTGCTTTAGTTTTTGCTTGTAAGCAGGAATCAGGAGGATAGAATTATGGTCAGATTTGCCAAATGGAGGGTGAGGGAGAGCTTTGAATGTGTCTCTGTGTGTGGAGTAAAGGTGGTGTGGATTTTTTTTCCTTCTGTTTTAGAGTTTTTTCCCCTCTGGTTGCACATGTGACATGCTGGTAGGAATGAGGTAAAATGGATTTAAGTTTCCCTGCATTAAAGTCCCCGGCCACTAGGAGCGCCACTTCTGGATGAGCATTTTCTTGTTTGCTTATGGCCTTATACAACTCGTTGAGTGCGGTATTAGTGCCAGCATCGGTTTGTGTTGGTAAATAGACGGCTATGAAAAATATAGATGAAAACTCTCTTGGTAGATAGTGTGGTCTACAGTTTATCATGAGGTACTCTACCTCAGGTGAGAAATACCTCGAGACCTCCTTAATTTTAGACATTGCGCACCAGCTGTTATTGACAGATAGACACACACCCCCACCCAGTGGCGGCTCCTGAAAAAATTCTCAGGAGGGGCAATTTTTCTGATGATTTAGGTGACCTACACACATTTAAAAAAAGATATGTCCAGCAACAACATGAAGACAGGGGCAGCATATAAGTCAATACCAGAAGCATTTATTGACTGATCTCAAAAGTGTTGGCTTACCAGGGTTGGTGGAGCCCTCAGTTTCATCTTTGCCTGCAAAGCTAACTCAAACACTCCGCAAAACTTCACACACTGGATTAGCCGGCTGAGGATGTGGCGGTTCTTGCTAATGTCGTAGTAAATATATTTGTTATAGTGAATATGGAATATGATATGTTGAGTAAAATGTTGTGCTAAGATCTATTTAGGTCAGGAGCTGGTTATAAGTTCTGTTCCTATCCAATAACAATGGACAAAGGGTCCTATCTTGTCAGCCTTGTCAGCAGGTGGCCAAGGACAACACCCACGCCATAGGCCTCTCAGTTCTTCCAACTCACGAGTTCTTGCTCTGAGGACACACACACACAAACACACACACACACACACATCATCACTGTTAAACACACACACACAAACACATCATCATCACTGTTAAACACACACACACACACACACACACACAAAAATCCCTCTCTTAGGCTGAACATTTGAAGACAGAGAACCCGACCCAGAGCCAATGCAACAGTGACAGTAGCCTGCAGGGGACCTCGCCCAACTCATCAGGACCAATCAGAAGATCAGAACTACTAGATTGAACCTACTTCATTTATTGCATAAAATGTCTGCACACAATGTTTCGGGGCTCTCTTCAGAATAATAATAATAATAATATGCCATTTAGCAGACGCTTTATTCAAAGCGACTTACAGTCATGCGTGCATACATTTTTGTGTGTATGGGTGGTTCCGGGGATCGAACCCACTACCTTGGCGTTACAAGCACCATGCTCTACCAGCTGAGCTACAGAAAGTGGATACTCATGGATGCGCATTGCAATTGTGAAAATGTCAACACAATTGGAGACACTACACGTCATTTTTGGAGACATGTTATTGACAGTAAACTATTGTAGATCGCGACTGCTAACTAACTAAAACATTTTAGCTGGCTAGCTAATCATCTTAGCTAAATGTGGGGCAAACAATCCAGTTATTTACCGTTAATTTGAGGGATTGGGGTGAAAGAAATCGAGTTACATAGTGATACTTTACGATATACTGTATTGACAATATCGCAATATTTTAGCGCTAGTTGGCTGTACCTGCACCAAAACACCATTATTGTTCCTTCATAGCTTGTTCTCAATCTTTTCACATTGGGAGCCAATTTGTTTTCAGCACTTTTATTTCCATGACTGATCAAAACTCGTTCTCATGGCTTTCTGATCCCTCTGCAACAGACATGTTGTGCAATAAAATCACAGTATCGAATCGCAATACGTATAGAATCATGAGACTCGCAATGCTGATGCATATATCTTATCGTGAGGTTCCTGGCAATTCCCAGCCCAAGTTCATTTGCCACAACAAATCTCTTCGCTAGCAAACGCGATGTCTTCTCCAAAACGGCAATGTGTCTCCAGCAATGTTTACTTTTTTGACGTTCTATGGCATCTCCACTTTCCAAGCATATATGACCACATGTAATATTTTGGTAAGTGATGCAAATAGTGAACTATGTAGGGCCAGGATGTAAAATATATGTAGCTGCAGCAATTTCTCTTATCTGATATGGTAAGTAATGGGGCTTAATTTATAGCTCCCTAAGAGTTTGACGAACGGGTCCGTGAACGCGATTCCAGATATATTTACCTCTGAATAAACTGCCTTTATTACACCATATCCACATCCAGTAAACTTGTGATTATCAACACTAACCTCATCGTTGTGGCGGCGGACAGCTAGCCTGTATCCCTCGTCATCCAGTTGAGTGAGTGGCAATGTCTTTTTTCGTTTATACCAATTTTTGGAAAATCCTCGGGTGTAGGACTTTCCGCCTTTAGTAGAAACCTGTTGAATTATTAAATTTGGTCTGGGGAGGTCCTAATTGTTTCCGTATTTATCTTCATTTGTTCGCCGACAAAAAGGAACTTCTTTCAAACAATCCACTCTTTTCTCAGTTACGTTCATGGTTACGTAACGTATGACGTAAAGCGCTGAAGTGCAAGCCCACAGACACCCATTGAGATTGTATTGAAGGCTCTGAAATTTGAAAAAAATAGATTTTACATGGGAGTCTATGACAGAAGTTCTGGGCGATTTTCAATCTGACTGAAATCGCCCCCCAAAAGGGGGTGGAGCCATTTGAAGCCACGACTTTAGCCTGATTCGACATTTAGTGGCAGTGTGGCACTGTGGCAGATCAGACGTAGATTACAACACTGATAACTACTGTTGCCGTGATATAATTGATTAGAAAAAAAATCCCTTCCTTTTCCCGTTTGGCAGTGCGTCGCCCATATCGCCCTATTGAACAGGCCGTCCCTGCCCCCACCCCAGGACAGCTGTTCTGTCCTGCCGATGCACGGAAAACCCAGCCAACTGAATATTTTCTGTGTCGTCGTTCAGCCACGACTCGGTGAAACATAAGATATTACAGTTTTTAATGTCCCGTTGGTAGGATAGTCTCGAGTGGAGATAATCCAGTTTATTTTCCAGTGATTGCACGTTGGCCAATAGAACGGATGGTAGATGCGGGTTACCCACTCTCCGACAAATTCTCACAAGGCACCCTGATCTCTGCCCCCTATATTTCCGTATTTTCTTCACGCGAATGACAGGGATTTGGGCCTGGTCTCGGAGAAGCAGTATATCCTTCGCGTCGGACTAATTAAAGAAAAAATCTTTGTCCAGTTCGAGGTGAGTAATCGTTGTTCTGATATCCAGAAGCTCTTTTCGGTCATAAGAGACGATAGCAGCAACATTATGTACAAAATAAGTTATAAACAATGTGAAAAAACACCCAAAATAGCACAGTTGGTTAGGAGCCCGTAAAACGGCAGCCATCCCCTCCGGTGCCATTATTTACCAGCTATTGTGATACCACATGCAATGCAACAACAGTGCTGGAAAAAAAGGTGTTTGCGAGGATTGTCCAGAATATTTTGGTGTCTCATATGCTAGTGAAGACAGTTGTGCCTGGATCCACGTTGGATCTAATATCCCTATGGAATTGATGTTGATCATCTGTTGTTGTCTGCTTGATTTACAGCAGGGTCTTGTTAGATTTAACAGAGAAAGCATCAAGGAAGGTAATGTGTTCATGCTTTCATCTGTTTTTTTGCCTTGGATTGGGCACCTATTCCTATGAATTATTCTGGATATAATGACAACAAATGACATAGCCTAGTGGGCTTATTCACAATATGATCTGGTAGAGCATGGCGCTTGCAACACCAGGGTTGTGGGTTCGTTTCCTACGGGGGGCCAGTATGAAAATGTATGCACTCACTAACTGTAAGTCGCTCTGGATAAAAGCGTCTGCTAAATTACTAAAATTTTAATGTAAATTGAAAGAAATAACATGACAAATACAGTTGGTTTTCCATGTTACACCTGCAATTTCAAACAATACAAGGGGCTTGAAATATTCTACTTGAACTCAGAACTTCAAGTAGTACTGGAATAGGCCTACATTGAAAATCAGACATTTCCTCAATTTGGTGGTTGAAATGTCCTTGTAATTATTGTAGCAAATGTATAATTATCTGTGATTTCATTTTTGATCCGTTTTTGTGAGAGATGTGGACACTTTCGTTTGTTTCCCGCTGCTTCAACTGAAGGGTGTTGAGCTACTCTGTTGCGGTTATTATGAGGACGATAACATCTAATGTTGGCTTCACCTTGGCTCTCCATACAAGTTTTTGGTCACTTTCTCATTACAAAAACAGTGATGGTCAAATCAAATCAAATCAAATTTTATTGGTCACATGCGCCGAATACAACAGGTGCAGACATCACAGTGAAATGCTTACTTACAGCCCTTAACCAACAGTGCATTTATTTTAAACAAAAAAAGTAAGAATAAAACAACAACAAAAAAAGTGTTGAGAAAAAAAGAGCAGAAGTAAAATAAAGTGACAGTAGGGAGGCTATATATACAGGGGGGTACGTTGCAGAGTCAATGTGCGGGGGCACCGGCTAGTTGAGGTAGTTGAGGTAATATGTACATGTGGGTAGAGTTAAAGTGACTATGCATAAATACTTAACAGAGTAGCAGCAGCGCAAAAGGATGGGGTGGGGGGGCAGTGCAAATAGTCCGGGTAGCCATGATTAGCTGTTCAGGAGTCTTATGGCTTGGGGGTAGAAGCTGTTGAGAAGTCTTTTGGACCTAGACTTGGCACTCCGGGTACCGCTTGCCGTACGGTAGCAGAGAGAACAGTCTATGACTAGGTGGCTGGAGTCTTTGACAATTTTGAGGGCCTTCCTCTGACACCGCCTGGTATAGAGGTCCTGGATGGCAGGAAGCTTTGCCCCAGTGATGTACTGGGCCGTACGCACTACCCTCTGTAGTGCCTTGCGGTCGGAGGCCAAGCAGTTGCCATACCAGGCGGTGATGCAACCAGTCAGGATGCTCTCGATGGTGCAGCTGTAGAATTTTTTGAGGATCTGAGGACCCATGCCAAATCTTTTTAGATGGTGAGATTCAAACGGTGAGATTAATGGTACCGCTATTCATGGCTTTATTATGTGACAAGAAATAGCCATGCATGCATCCAATCTATTTAGTAATGCAATGTCCACATTATTCTCACAGATTTTAGAATGTAATCATAATTTGAATATCAATGCATTGGCAAGGCCTAAAAAAAATATGATTATTAAAGTGGTAATGGCCTACTTTTTTGTACACTTTTTGCAAGCTTTTTGGGGGGAGGGGGGTTCTGTATTAGGCTCTATATGTACAATATATAAATTATACAATTGTATAACATTGAGGACCTTGAAAATTACAATTAAGTGCTTGGAAAAGTCCCTGAAACTATTTGAATTTGACTTGCCAATGTCTGTATGAACCCTAGGCCTATGATGTTGTCACAGGAGGTTGGTGGCACCTTAATTGGGGAGGATGGGCTCATGGTAGTGGCTGGAGCGGAATAAGTGGAATGGTATCAAATACATCAAACACATGGTTTCCATGTGTTTGATGCCATTCCATTTGCTCTGTTCCAGCCATTATTATGAGACGTTCTCCCCTCAGCAGCCTCCTCTGGTTGTTGTATACATGTACAGTACCAGTCAAAAGTTTGGACACACCTACTCATTCAAGGGTTTTTCTTTATTTTTACTATTTCTTACATTGTAGAATAATAGTGAAGACATCAAAACTATGAAATAACACATATGGAATCATGTAGTAACCAAAAAAGTGTTAAACAAATCAAGATATATTTGAGATTCTTCAAATAGCCGCCCTTTGCCTTGATGACAGCTTTGCACACTCTTGGCATTCTCTCAACCAGCTTCACTTGGAATGCATTTCCAATAGTCTTGAAGGAGTTCCCACATATGCTGAGCACTTGTTGGCTGCTTTTCCTTCACTCTGCCGTCCGACTCATCCCAAACCATTTGGTAAAATAGCCCTTACATAGCCTGGAGGTGTGTTGGGTCATTGTCTTGTTGAAAAACAAATGATAGTCCCACTAAGCCCAAACCAGATGGGATGGCGTATCGCTGCAGAATGCTGTGGTAGCCATGCTGGTTAAATGTGCCTTGAATTCTAAATAAATCACAGACAGTGTCACCAGCAAAGCACCCCGACACCATAACACCTCCTTCTACATGCTTTATGGTGGGAAATACACATGTTGAGATCATCCGTTCACCCACACTCCATCTCACAAAGACACGGCTGTTTGAACCCAAAATCTCAAATTTGGACTCCAGACCAAAGGACAAATTTCCACCGGTCTAATGTCCATTTCTCGTGTTTCTTGGCACAAGCAGGTCTCTTCTTATTATTGGTGTCCTTTAGTAGTGGTTTCTTTGCAGCAATTCGACCATGAATGCCTGATTCACACAGTCCCCTCTGAACAGTTGATGTTGAGATGTGTCTGTGACTTGAACTCTGTGAAGCATTTATTTGGGCTGCAATTTCTGAGGCTGGTAACTATAATGAACTTATCCTCTGCAGCAGAGGTAACTCTGGGTCTTCCTTTCCTGTGGCAGTCCTCATGAGAGCCAGTTTCATCATAGCGCTTGATGGTTTTTGCGACTTCACTTGAAGAAACTTTAAAAGTTCTTGACATTTTCCGTATTGACTAACCTTCATGTCTTAAAGTAATGATGGACTGTCATTTCTCTTTGCTTATTTGAGCTGTTCTTGCCATAATATGGACTTGGTCTTTTACCAAATAGGGCTATCTTCTGTATACCCCCATATCTTGTCACAACACAACTGATTGGCTCAAAGGCATTCAGAAGGAAAGAAATTCCACATGTTAACTTTAAAGAAGGAACACCTGTTAATTGAAATGCATTCCAGGTGACTACCTCATGAAGCTGGTTGAGAGAATGCCAAGAGTGTGCAAAGCTGTCATCAAGGCAAAGGGTGGCTATTTGAAGTTTTGATGTCTTCACTATTATTCTACAATGTAAAAAATAGTAGAAATAAAGAAAAACCCTTGAATAAGTAGGTGTGTCCAAACTATTCACTTTTATTCCTCTAAGTACACATGTGGAACTGCATGAAAGTCCTTTTATTTTATATTTCAAACCATTTAGAATTGTTTTATCCTAATGTCACACATTGGCCCCATTATTTATAGAAAGACCCAAGTGCTCTTTTCCCTGTGGTAACAAATTGAAGTACACATTTTATCAACCAACGATTGTTTACTCAATGCCCCAGAGTTCCTCCACTACATGATATGGACAGGCTTGAGGTTATTTTATTGTAATTTAGGGGTGTGCGTGTGTGCGTGTGTGCGTGTGTGCGTGCGTGCGTGGATTAAACATTCTCGTATTAAACATATTAATAAACATTAAACTCTTTTCCTCCCTCTGCCAGGTGGGCCACAGGGACTTTGATGTGGAGAAGAGACTGAGGAGAGATCTGAAGAGAACCCATGCTCTGCTGGTTGATGCTCAGCTGCTACTGTCTACCATAGACAACCCTGGACACAGCCAGGCACCCGGCAGCAAGGAACACATAGAGCGCCTGCACTGCCAGGTAAACACACACCTACACACCTACACACGCAAACACTCACACATACTATGATGTTATGAATGTGGATCAAGGCGTGTTTAAAATCACAATCAAAACATACCCCCCCTCTCTCTCTCTCTCCCTCCCTCTATTGCTCTCTCTTTCTCTCTCCATCTCTCTCTCTGTCAGTTGGAGGAGAGTGAGGCAAGGAGAGCGGATGTGGAGAGTGTTCAGAAGACTCTGTCGATGGAACTGGAGAATGCTCAGATAGAACTAGAGAACATCTGCAAACACAAGAGTCTGGTGCGAGAGTTAGAGGACTAGACTCTTACTACAAACTGTTACTATATCATTATCAGTTGTGTTCGGGAACTTTAACATCAAAGTGTTACAATCCTACTGTGAGGACAACAGTCTAGTGGAGAGAGTAGTTTAAAAGTCTGTGTGTTTATGTGTAGGTGGATGAGCAGTTAGCTCAGCTGCAACATGACAAGTCAGATCTGTTGAAGAGACTAGAGGAGGACCAGGAGGACCTCAATGAACTCATGAAGAAACACAAAGCCCTCATTGCACAGGTGGGTATCTCTGCCTCATAGTGGCTCCAAACCATGTAGAAAGACTTTGACAGTTGTGGTTTTCAAATGAAAGATGATCAAAACATTACCTTTCTCTATCTCAGTCCTCCAGTGATATTTCTCAGATCAGAGAGTTACAGGCTGAACTGGAGGAGGTCAAGAAACAGAGACACACACTCCAGGAAGAGGTAAGGACTGAGCTGAGTAAAATTGGGGAGATGGTGAACTACATATGCTGTTAATGTGGATACGAGACTCTCTGATAACCTACTCTGACATTCCTCTTGTCCTTCCGTCACTCCTCCTTTCTCTTCCTCTCCTACCCCCAGCTCGCAACCAGTATGGCCAGGGTGCAGTTTCTGGAGTCATCCACCGTGGGGCGTAGTATCGTCAGTATGCAAGAGGCCAGGGTGTGTGACCTGGAGAACAAGCTGGAGTTCCAGAGAGGACAAGTGAAGAGGTTTGAGGTGAGGATGTTAAAATGGACAGGAAACAATCTAGTTGACTTATCTTTACACACTCTTTCGTTCTCTCTATTTCTCTTTCTGTCTCTGTCATATCTCTCTCTTTCTCTCAATTCAATTAAATGTAATGGTGCAATATCGGCATGACGTACATATTGCCAAAGCTGAAATTTAGAAATAGTAAATTAAAATAATGTCTTAGAAAAATGTCTCCTGTCTCTCTGTAGGTGTTGGTGCTGCGTCTGAGGGATAGTGTGGTGCGTCTGGGAGAGGAGCTGGAGCAGAGTGCCCAGACAGAGGTCAGGGAGAGAGAGAACAGTCAGTACTACCAGCAACGCCTCCACGACATGAGACATGAGATGGAAGACCTGTCTCAGAGAGAACAGGACAGCAGCCGCAGATGCATGGAGCTGGTAACACACACACTCATACACGCTATATACAGTGCCATCGGAAAGTATTCAGACCACATTTTGTTAGGTTACAGCCTTATTCTAAAATTGATTAAATTGTTTTTTTTCCCCTCATCAATCTACACACAATACCCCATAATGAAAAAGCAAAAACAGTTTTTCTGAAATTTCTGCTAATTTATTAAAATTAAAAACATAAATATCACATTTACATAAGTATTCAGACCCATTACTCAGTACTTTGTTGAAGCACCTTTGGCAGCAATTACAGCCTCGGGTCTTCTTGGGAATGACGCTACAAGCTTGGCACACCTGTATTTGGGGAGTTTCTCCCATTCTTCTCTGCAGATCCTCTCAAGCGCTGTCAGGTTGGATGGGGAGCGTTGCAGCACAGCTATTTTCAGGGCTCTCCAGAGATGTTAGATCAGGTTTAAGTCCGGGCTCTGGCTGGGCCACTCAAGGATATTCAGAGACTTGTCCCGAAGCCACCCCTGCGTTGTCTTGGCTGTGTGCTTAGGGTCGTTGTCCTGTTGGAAGGTGAACCTTCGCCCCAGTCTGAGGTCCTGAGCGCTCTGGAGCAGGTTTTCATCAAGGATCTCTCTGTACTTTGCTCCGTTAATCTTTGCCTCGATCCTGACTAATCTCCCAGTCCCTGCCGCTGAAAAACATCCCCACTGCATGATGCTGCCACCACCATGCTTCACCGTAGGGATGGTGCCAGGTTTCCTCCAAATGTGACGCTTGGCAATCAGGCCGAAGAGTTTAATCTTGGTTTCATCAGACCAGAGAATGTTGTTCCTCATGATCTGAGAGTCTTTAGGTGCCTTTTGGCAAACTCCAAGCGGGCTGTCATGTGCCTTTTACTGAGGAGTGGCTTCCGTCTGGCCACTCTACCATAAAGGCCTGATTGGTGGAGTGCTGCAGAAATGGTTGGTTCCACAGAGGATCTCTAGAGCTCTGTCAGAGTGACCATCGGGTTCTTGGTCACCTCCCTGACCAAGGCTCTTCTCCCCCGATTGCTCAGTTTGGCCGGGTGGCCAGCTCTAGGAAGAGTCTTGGTGGTTCCAAACTTCTTCCATTTAAGAATGATGGAGGCCACTGTGTTCTTGGGGACCTTCAATGCTGCAGACATTTTTCATACCCTTCCCCAGATCTGTGCCTCGACACAATCCTGTCTCGGAACTCTACGGACAATTCCTTCGACCTCATGGCTTGGTTTTTGCTCTGACATGCACTGTCAACTGTGGGACCTTATATAGACAGGTGTGCCTTTCCAAATCATGTCCAATCAATTGAATTTACCACAGGTGGACTCCAATCAAGTTGTAGAAACATACACTAAGTATACCAAACATTAGGAATACCTTCCTAATATTGAGTTGCAACCCCCCCCACCCCTTTTCCCTCAGAACAGCCTTAATTTGTCAGGGCATGAACTCTACTAGGTGTCGAAAGCGTTCCACAGGGATGCTGGCCCATGTTGACTCCAATGCTTCCCACAGTTGGGTCAAGTTGTCTGGATGTACTTTGGGTGGTGGACCATTCTTGATAAACACAGGAAACTATTGAGTGTGAACAACCCAGCAGCGTTGCAGTTCTTGACACATTCAAACCGGTGTGCCTGGCACCTACTACCATACCCCATTCAAAGGCACTTAAATATTTTGTCTTGCCCATTCACCCTCTGAATGGCACGCATACACACTTCTACACTGATTGAAGTGGACATAACAGGTGACATCAACACAGGATCATAGCTTTCACCTGGATTCACCTGGTCAATCTATGTCATGGAAAGAGTTCCTAATGTTTTGTACACTCAATGTATACACACAGACATATATAGCCTACACACACAGAAACACAAACACACACACACGGATAGATGCCCTTTAACGACCAACCACGCAGACAGACAAAGCTCTCAGTGAGATACACACACACTGTCTCCCCTGTATTCTCTCTCTAGCTTTGCCACTGTCTGGCTGGCTGTGATTAATCCTCATTGTCTTCTCAAGGTTATGGATACACACGCACACCCCATCCCATTCCGCATGTCTCTATGACAACCACTAACCCCCCCAACACACACACACACAGTCAATAACCTGGAGAGCCAATGAGGGTGTGTGTTTGTGTGTCTTCATGCCATTTGAGCGCTAGTGTCTTTGTCATACATTTGAGTGAATGAGCTAGTGTGTGTGTAACAATGTCTTTTGGTGTGTGTGTGTGTGTGTGTGTGTGTGTGTGTGTATGTGAGAGAGAGAGAGAGATTACAGGGAAAAGTGGAAGATTAATAGATAAATCACTCTCTTCTTTCTGTCTCTGTATATGGAAGATTGCTCCTCGAGATAACCCTGACACACACACACACACACACACACACACACACTCTACTAGAAGACCAAGGACCCGTGTGTGTGTGTTGGTGTGTGTGTGTATTGGTGGGTGTGTGTTGGTCAGTGCCACAGTATATGACGGATGATGCAATAAGGACTAGAATGGGCATGATTATAAAACCATCCATTCTGGCCTGTATTGAATAGCATGGATAAACCTATAGTTGGCCTGTATTGAATAGCATGGATAAATGTACAGTTGGCCTGTATTGAATAGCATGGATAAACGTACAGTTGGCCTGTATTGAATAGCATGAATAAACGTACAGGTGGCCTGTATTGAATAGCATGAATAAACGTACAGGTGGCCTGTATTGAATAGCATGAATAAACGTACAGGTGGCCTGTATTGAATAGCATGAATAAACGTACAGGTGGCCTGTATTGAATAGCATGAATAAACGTACAGTTGGCCTGTATTGAATAGCATGAATAAACGTACAGTTGGCCTGTATTGAATAGCATGAATAAACGTACAGTTGGCCTGTGGCACACACACGTCCTTGGCGTTCCTTTGAGCGGCCTCTCCTCTCTCCTCTCCTTCCCTCTTCCCCCCCTCTCCCCCTCACTCTCTATCTCTCTCTCGGTTCTCAGGAGATGCAAGTGACGGAGTTGAGTGCAGTCAGACAGACATTACAAGCTGATCTGGAGACATCCATCCATCGTATCGTTGATCTGCAGGCAGCCCTGGAGGAGGTGGAGTCTAGTGACGAGAGTGATGATGAGAGGTATGAGTGTGTTACTGTGTTTGATGTGTAAGAGAGGTATGAGTGTGTTACTGGTCTTTGATGTGTAAGAGAGGTATGAGTGTGTTACTGTATTTGATGTGTAAGAGAGGTATGGGGGAGGGTTAAAGCAATGGGATGACAGGTACAGTTGTGTTCACAAGGAAGTTACATCATAACTGCTCTTTACCCACACCCCTGACCTTTCACCCCTCTTCCTAATTCCAGTGTTGCGACGGCTGTGGAATCCTTTGCTAAGAAGATAGACCTGTAAGAACCCTGGGTTCCAGCATGTGTGCGTCCGTGCAGATGTCTATCCAAGTGTGTGTGTTTGCGTACTCTGTACTCTCACCTGTGTTGGCTTGAATCTAGAGTGCTGTTTCTTGGGCTGTTTTAGTGTAACGGTTAAGTTATTAGACCTCTCTGATACAGTTGAAGTCGGAGGTTTACATACACTTAGGTTGGAGTCATTTAAACTCGTTTTTCAACCACTCCACACATTTCTTGTTAACAAACTATAGTTTTGGCAAGTCGGTTAGGACATCTACTTTGTGCATGACACAAGTAATTTTTCCAACAATTGTTTACAGACAGATTATTTCACTTATAATTCACTGTATCACAATTCCAGTGGGTCAGAAGTTTACATACACTAAGTTGACTGTGCCTTTAAACAGCTTGGAAAATTCTAGAAAATGATGTCATGGCTTTAGAAGCTTCTGATAGGCTAATTGACATCATTTGAGTCAATTGGAGGTGTACCTGTGGATGTATTTCAAGGCCTACCTTCAAACTCAGTGCCTCTTTGCTTGACATCATGGGAAAATCAAAAGAAATCAGCCAAGACCTCAGAAAAAAAATGTAGACCTCCACAAGTCTGGTTCATCCTTGGGAGCAATTTCCAAACGCCTGAAGGTATCATGTTCATCTGTACAAACAATAGTACGCAAGTATAAACACCATGGGACCACGCAGCTGTCATACCGCTCAGGAAGGAGACGCATTCTATCTCCTAGAGATGAACGTACCTTGGTGCAAAAAGTTCAAATAAATCCCAGAACAACAGCAAAGGACATTGTGAAGATGCTGGAGGAAACAGGTACAAAAGTATCTATATCCACAGTAAAACGAGTCCTATATCAACATAACCTGAAAGGCTGCTCAGCAAGGAATAAGCCACTGCTCCAAAACCACCATAAAAAAGCCAGACTACAGTTTGCAACTGCACATGGGGACAAAGATTGTACTTTTTGGAGAAATGTCCTCTTGTCTGATGAAACAAAAATAGAACTGTTTGGCCATAATGACCATCGTTATGTTTGGAGGAAAAAGGGGGACGCTTGCAAGCCGAAGAACACCATCCCAACCGTGAAGCATGGGGGTGGCAGCATCATGCTGTGGGGGTGCTTTGCTGCAGGAGGGACTGGTGCACTTCACAAAATAGATGGCATCATGAGGAAGGGAAATTATGTGTGTATATATTGAAGCAACATCTCAAGGCATCAGTCAGGAAGTTAAAGCTTGGTCGCAAATGGGTCTTCCAAATGGACAATGACCCCAAACATACTTTCAAAGTTGTGGCAAAATGGCTTAAGGACAACAAAGTCAAGGTATTGGAGTGGCCATCACAAAGCCCTGACCTCAATCCTACAGAACATTTGTGGGCAGAACTGTGTGAGCAAGGAGGCCTACAAACCTGACTCAGTTACAGGAGGAATGGGCCAAAATTCACCCAACTTATTGTGGGAAGCTTGTGGAAGGCTACCCAAAACGTTTGACCCAAGTTAAACAATTTAAAGGCAATGCTACCACATACTAATAGAGTGTATATAAACTTCCAACCCACTGGGAATGTGATGAAAGAAATAAAAGCTGAAATAAATCATTCTCTCTACTATTATTCTGACATTTCACATTCTTAAAATAAAGTGGTGATCCTAACTGACCTAAGACAATTTTTACTAGGACTAATGTCAGGAATTGTGAAAAACTGAGTTTAAATGTATTTGTATGTAAACTTCCGACTTCAACAGCATATGGTCCCTGGGCTGTTGATAATGTGAACAGACAGACAGACCGACAGACATGTTGCAATGCTGGTTATGAGCTGAATAGCCTTGTTGTGAGTGGATGTGTGCATGGCTAAATGCCTGAGCTGTGGTCTGACAGCTGCTGTCTGCAGAGGCACCCAATAGCTCCATCACCCTGTTGGTTTGTCTGGTGCTCTGTGGGTGGACAAGGTTGAGAGCCACAGGGCTGGAGCAAAGACACACAGACATACACACAGCCCTGTGTAAGAGACGCAATAAGCTTTTCTCTGTTCTGAGGGGTGTGTTTGAGAGTTTACCAGCTGTGATATTCTTGTGTCTTCCATAATGCATGGAGTCTCATGCATTACAGTACAAAAGCCAGTTCTCTCTCTCTCTCTCTCTCTCTCTCTCTCTCTTTCTTTCTTTCTTTCTTTCTTTCTTTCTTTTTCTTTATCTATCTCCTTTCCCATTATCTATTCTCATTTTATCGATCCCTCTCTCAATCTTTCCTGCTTTATCACTTCTTCCTCTCTGTCTCTCTCTCTCTCTCTCTCTCTCTCTCTCTCTGTTCTCTTTAACTTCTATTCTCTGACCTATTACTTTTTCATTCTTGCTCCCTCCATCTACCTCTCTTCCTCATCTTTCCTCTCTCTCTCCCACCTCTCTCTGGTGGCTCTGATGGCAGATGGGAGAAGTGGTAGTTAGTTATTTTATATACAGTAACAGTATGTGACCTGAGTACTAAGTGTGAATGTCTGACACCCTGACCGTGTCTCCAATATAATATGCCACCACCTGCAGTCACACAGCAGGAGAGAGAGGACACAGGGACAGGAAATGTCCTCTGAGGACAATGTGGCTGAACTGCTGTGAGCTGACCATGGCTTAGAAGTGTTGCATCTCTGGCTGTGTGGAGTCATGTGTGTTATCTCTCTTGGTATTGTGTGTGTGTGATCTCTGCCTCTCAGTGACAGAATGGGTGTTCCCTCTCTTCCTCAGCGACAGTGTGTCTAGTGTTGGTTCTCAATCTCTGGGCACGGAGGATGTTGGCGAAGGCATCCGTCATTGTCTCGGCGTTCCCCGAGGGGGGGCCAGGCGGGGCTCTCCCTGTGGCAGCAGTACCATCAGCAACCAGTCGGGGCGCAAGTCTGTCACCGACACCATGAGCACTTACAGCTTCCGGTGAGTTGTCAGTTCAATTTGGTTCAGAACAGTTCAACTTCAGTAGTTCAATTCAATAGTAACTGCATAGATACTAAGGCCTATCAAGCGTTCAAGCAGATCAAGCGTTAACCGGCGATAGCCGACACCTGCATAGCTGATGTTTTGGCGGTGTCGGAGGTGTAACTGCGTCGGAGCTGTCAAATCGGTGAGCAGCTGCTCTTGATCATTGTCACGAAGCTACACCCGTCCCAATCACGTTAGAAGTTCAGAATGAGAAAGTGTAGCTATATAGAAATAATGACCTGAAATTCAAAATCATTAAATAAAATGATGAGGATTTCTATCATCCTAATGGAGGTGTAGATTACATCTCACATTCCAGTGTTAGAACTTGTAAACAAGGCTGCATGTCAATGGCAATGTCCGCTTTAGGTATAATGCCAGGAGCCACTTGTGGATTTCACAGCTCTAACGCAGTTCCACCACCGACACCGCCAAAACAACCGTTATGTGGATGTTGGCTAAAGCGGATCTGATTGAATAGATCCCTAATACTGTTTTATATGTCCAATGTTTGATTATCCTTTCTCTCCCTCTCACCCAGCTCCTGTGTGGACCCAGATGAGGATGTTTCCGAACCAGGGGGTGTGGTTGGTAATGGGGGTAGTTCACGTCTTGGTCGGGCCTCCTCCTCCTCTGCCCTCTCCGAGCTATTAGAGGGGCTTCGTAAGCGGCGAGGGGGACCAGAGTCCGGGGAGGGGGGTGGCAGTACTATTTCTCTCCCTATCTACCAGACGACTGGGGCCTCAACCCTCCGCCGCAGAGCCTCAGCCCTCTCCCTGGGCCCCGAGGACTTCCAGGAGCCCCGCAGCATCCTCAAACCTCCCTCCCCACTGCTGCCCCGCGCCACCAGCCTGCGTAACATAGGCGAACCCCAGGCTTCATCTGCAGCCTCCAGGGACTCCGGAGCCAAATGCTATAGCTCCTCCGATTCTCTCTCCTCCCTCCCCTCTCTCCCCCTCCTCTCCTCCCTCACCTCCCCCACTGCCCCCCGCCGTCGCCCCCCCACGATCTCCATCCCAGAGGAAGATGGTGAAGAACCAATCAGATCCCTGCGCTCACCCCAGCGCTCCCCCCAGCCAATGAGACGCAGGCTGCTGGAGAGCGTCGTCAGTGAGGGCGGTGGAGAGGGCTGTCTGGGGTCGGAACCGATGGTGTTCCAGAACCGCCGCCTCCTAAAAGACAGTAACCGTGACGACTCGGCCTCTGACATTCTGCCGGCCATCCGAAGGGCCCAGTCCACCAGCAGCCTGGCCAGTTCAGTCAGAGGGGGTCGGAGGGCACTCAGTGTCCACTTTGGAGAGCTGCCCCCCTCCACACGCAGCAGGAAGGGCTCCGACTCCAGCTCCACCAGCTCAGGATCTGGGGGGAGCTCCCAGGGAGGAGGGGTGAGGCATAGTGGAGGTGGGGGGCCGCAGGGAGAGAGGCTGGATGCGGAGGGCAGCGAGGGGGGAGACGTTGCTTCTGTCATGAAGAAATACCTGAGGAAGAGTGAGGACCTGAGGAAGAGTGAGGACCTGAGGAAGAGTGAGGACCTGAGGAAGAGTGAGGACATGAGGAGGAGTGAGGTTGACTAAAAGGAGAGAGACTGAGGTGAGATGTAGCATAGAAACATACACACACTGTAATGCAGTCAATACTACAACGTCTGATGTATGCTAATGCCTTCTACTCTTCTACTCTGTCCTCTCCCTTCAATGTTTCTCCCCAGAATAAACTGAAGCCACTCCCAAAGACCCCAATGCAAGCTGCAAGGAGCCACACTCAAGCCAAAGAGCCATTGAAGATATGTATACACTCGTACCAAAGAATCAATGAAGATAGATACACACTAAGTGAATACTCAATGAAGATAGATACACACTTAAGTGAATACTCAATGAAGATAGATACACACTTAAGTGAATACTCATTGAAGATAGATACACACTTAAGGTAAAGATGCGCTGAATATATAAACACATTGAAGCCAAAGAGTCAATTAAGACATACACACGCTTAAGTTAATACTCAATGAAGATATACAGTACACACAATCAAGCCAAAGATGCTGTGGATTGTGCTGTTAATTGACAAATTTGAGCCCACTGAAGATAAAATATCTGTTAGATTAGAAGCACTGTTTGTACACAAATAAAACATATTTAAATGAAAATGCTTGTGAAACTGTTGTTCCACCAGCTATCCACACATACCTGAGAGGAGAGAGATACCTAGAGAAGACCGTTGCTGTTCAGAATGTTTCATAGGGAAATCCCTGTTTTAGATTTAACACTGGGGTCTGTTTTGAGTTTGTCACTAGTTCTAAGGCAGGGGACAACAACTGGTCCTGAATTGTCACAGGTATTGCAGGGTTTATTCCTTAGAATCAGACCATAGCCTGGTTATCAGACTGCAGTGATGTCTCACCTGTCCTCCTGTGCCATCAGTTAGCTAGAATAAAATAAAACAGCTTAATGGTTCAGTTGTGTTATAGGCATGAGGTAGAAACCAAGGGAAGGGGTAGACAGGTAGGGGTCAAATGAAGTATAGAGGCTAGATGTTTGATTTGGGACTGGGGTGTCAGACTGCAGTGATGTCTCACTTGTGTCCTCCAACTCAGTTAGCCATAACCTTGCTGAGAACTTTACAGTCCAGATGGGTATTAAGATAGCGGCCAGTGGAAGTGTTGACGCTAGAGGTAGGGGTCAAGTATAAGGGCTAGGGTTGATTTGGGATGGTGTCAATCTGCTGTGTCCTGCAGACCCATCTGTTCACAGAACCTTACAGAATACTACAGTACAATATCAGTTACACTTCAGGTTTGCGGTAGGGACCAAGGGAAGTATAGTGGTTGATTTGGGACTAGGCATCTGTCCTGTGTCCCCTCTCAGTCCACAGCAAGCTTAGAACTATAGTTCAGTTACAATTCAGATTCAGAAGGTTAATGTAAGTGCTAGTGGTTGATTTGGGAGGTGTCAGTCTACAGTGGATGTCCTCCAGCACCATCTGTTCCTCAGTATCTTCAGCCCAGCTGGAGTTTATTCCCCCAGTCAGAGCTACAGTTCAGCTGTAGTTGAACAAGATTATACAGTCCGAATTGAACCCATCTGATCTGCATATAGTAGGGCACAGCCAGGGTGAACTAGACTCAGCTATAGGAGGGCAGGCTGTTCATGCAATACCAATACTGTACAACAGTTCCATTTATTACACCATCTCATGCTGCTTAACCATCCTAGATAACCACTAAGAATATGGTTTGTAGATTAATGGTGAGGAACCAAGTGTCAACCAATTCCATTTATACTGAAAATATAAATGCAACTATCTCAAAGATTTGACAGTTACAGCTCATAAGGAAATCAGTCAATTGAAATAAATTAGGCCCCAATCTATGGATTTCACAACTGGGCAGGGGTGCTGCCATTGGTGGGCATAGGCCCACCCACTGGGGAGTCAGGCCCAGCCAATCAGAATGAGTATTTCAAAACAAAAGAGCTTTAGTACAGGAATAAATCCTCAGATCCCACAGTTGAAGCAGCCGGATGTGGAGGTCCTGGACTGGCGTGGTTACAAGTGGTCTGCGGTTGTGAGGCCGGTTGGACGTACTACCAAATTCTCTAAAATGACATTTGAGGCAGCTTATGGTAGAAATTAATGTTCAATTCTCTGGCAACATCTATGCTGGACATTCCTGCAGTCAGTATGCCAATTGCATGCTCCCTCAACTTGAGACATGTGGCAGCATTGACAAAACTGCACATTTTAGAGTGACCTTTTGTCCCCAGCATAAGGTGCACCTGTGTAATGATCATGCCATTTAATCAGCTTATTGATATGCCACACCAGTCAAGTGGATGGGTTCTCTTGGCAAAGGGGAAATGCTCACTAACAGGGTAAATAAATTTGTATACAAAATTTGAGAAATTAGCTTTGTGCATATGGAACATTTTTGATTTTTTTTATTTCAGCTCATGAAAGATAGAAAATCAACATGTAAAGTGTTTGTCCTATTTTGTTCAGTGTAGTTACATACAGTACATTTTGATTAGTACAAGGACAAAAATATTTATTTCAAGTTATTTATTTACAAATCACTGACAACAGGATAAACAGCCTTAGTTTAAATAGTTTGATCCATGTAAGAATGAACAGGTAGAAAGAAACCCAACAGTTGATTGACAGAACCTTTGGCCAATCAGAAATGCAAAAGGCCATTTGAGCAGCACCTGAGAGACAAATGAAATGGTTTAGTCATTCAGTACAGCCAACAATCAGCAGTCATGTCACGCTACACCCTTCAGGCGCCAAGGGGTTTCTTTTAGTGCAATGCTTTATGCCCCTTTCCCCTAAATGGTTATGTTAGTAATTGGGGGTAGGTTGACCCCAAGTCAGCGTTAAGGAGAGACTTCATATGCCATTTAGCTGACACTTCATCCAAAGTGACCTAGACATAGAGGTGGTCCGGGAATGGCTATGCTCTACCAACAGCTACAGAGGACCACTCAGGGCTTAGCATTACCTGGAGGGACTACCTCAGGGGAGTAGTCACTTACCCGGGATCACTTTCCCCTGCCTCTTCCCCTACCCTTTCCCTGAAACACAGAAAGACATTTTAAAACCACACCAGCCATGATTCTAAGAGGAGGCCAGAAGATTGTGCTGTGTCCCAAATGGCACTAATTGGTGCACTATATAGGGAATAGGGTACAATTTGGGACAAAGCCAGAGCCTCATGGAACAGGAAAGTAAATATAAAGGAATAAATATTTTGGCTGAGTAAATATTAAAGCACCTTTTTAGGAGGGTTGTTCTCATCATCTGATGCAGGTCTGGAAGGAGAGCGTGAGGATCAGTTAGTGGTAAGTCAACACAGCAACAATTACATTTCAGTAAATCACATAATTTAAAAAATGCATTGAGTTAAAGAAAATACAATACTTACTCATCTGCTTCCTCTGGCTTCTTTCTCTGGAAGAGGGGAAGAACATTAGCCTGATCCTAGATCAATTTGTGGTCTTACCAATACCATCTCATTGTTAAGCAAAGTTTGGATTTGACAATTGACAAGAGTTAAAATAACATCAACATTTGAGGATAATGCAGACTAGACCAAACAAGGATCAGTGTGTGGATGGATGGTGTGGATTTCATAGTTCTAAGTGTTCATATGCATGTTGAACATTTGAAAACTGAAATATAAATCATTCAAAAATAATTTAAAAACAGGTCCTTACTTTTCCTGCAGCATTTGCATTCTTGGCAGGTGTTTTCTTAGCAGGCTTCACAGGAGACTCAATATCTTCCTCCTCCTCTTCTTCCTCTTCCACCTCATCATCCATCTCATCACCACTCTCCATTCCTGAGAAGTCATCCTCCACTGGGAAGCAACAAGAGTTAAAACGACAGCGTCACATTATAACGGCCTGTAGTTTATGGATGTCCAACCTAATACATTACGCAATATTGTTCCAACACATCCGATTCTAATGCTCAGCTGCTCCTCAGGGCTTTGATTAGCTGAATGACGTTACAGTAAGGCTAGAGCCACTTGTTTTTTACACTTTAACCAGCATCATTTTGGGAGCATCCCTGCTCCATAAACCCCTACTTACAGGCCACGTGTTCCCCACAGATGTAGACAGGTCCGGCGCCACTCTTCAGCCGGAAGGTTACAGGAGGGTGGAGGTCTATCCCAGACAGATTGACCTGGAGAGATCAATACACACAATCAATACATACAATCAGTGCTGCTATTCAAACTGACAGACCTGGGCACCCAGATAGGATAGGCCTATAACCACTGGTGATTACTCCCTCAGGCCCATTCCTCCACATTAGCCGATTTAGGTTAACCTTCAATAGGCAGGTAGGTCTAGGTCACTGGGAAGACTACTTCAAATCAGCCTGGTTGGCCAAGAGGTAGGCCTACAGTTGAAAAATTACCTGCACAGCAATTCACTTAGGAACACAACTCAGTTCTCTTGTTTTGTGTTGAGGCAGAGTTTAGTTTGGATAACTGGTCGCGGAATTTAAATAGCAGCAATGAGTCACCACTCGACTTGTAAAAATGGCAATTCTGAAAAGGCCATGTCCTGTACAACTAGTCCTTCCACAGGGTGCTGAAATTCATACTTTAAATACACATCGAATACAACCACAAAATGTATCATTTGTGTTCCTCAACTCAGCGCGAATATGCCAATTGAATTGGTCAGTAATATCCGGGATCCGCAGTTGTACAGGACAAAGTTAAGTACAGGTAACTGTTTCCAATTTATATTTTTACTAGAATCGACTAATGGTGACTCCGTTGCTAGCAAATCCCACGACCAGTTATCAAAACCAACTCTGCCTCAATAAAGAACAGCAAGTAATCAGGCTGCCAAATCAGAACAAATTGGGACAACTTGCCGTGGGCATGCCGTTGGCGTGCAGGGTTGCCATGGGTATGCCCTTCCCGTTATCTGGTTCTCCGGTAATCAACGCCACAATGTTAAACTCTTCTTTGGCGCCTGCGCCCAGACACATCTGCCGGGACAAGTCAGGCATTTGAAAACGCACTGAAGTTATTAAATTTGCATTCCAGATTCTTATTGCAGTCATGCTACCCAAATTAACATTTCAAATGTCATCACGTGATAGTATTCTGACATGCGCAGTACGGCTGCAATAAAGATGACCTGTCAGTCCACTTTTTTGGTTGTAAAATGTCAAATATTCTCCAAGGGGAGTACAATGACTTACAGTTCTCAGGGCGAGTTGATGTTGGTGGTTTGTGTCATCTGTTTTGAATGTTTCCTCTTTCTTTGACTCGCTGAGTTCACAACCTACAAACACAGAATAAAGACAGATTCATTCCAACTGCTGTGAAATCCACATTTATTGGGCACTATGGGAACAGTTTCTAGCCAAATATAACCTACCCCACAGTGTTGACAGTGGTTTTTCCTGTTTATTCATGTTTCACAAATGTGAGATCAGGTTCTGTGAATCACACACACAAAGTATCAGCACATTGAATGTGCAACTATTGGAATAGATGGAAGGAAAAAGTAGCTATATTTATGTGTTTTAGGCCTATATTATCAAAACTGAGGAATAGCAACATCAAAGGCTAGATTTGTTGAACTTCATATTTAAATGCTTACCGAAGGAGTGGCACTTCAGACTGTTCCTGGGCAGATGGCGAAAGAAAGAAACTGAACTCACACAACTGGACTATAAAGAAGATGGAAAAACAGGTGATTCCAATTAAGCGACCAGCGCTGCATCTGATTGGTTCGTTAATGAAGGGCGTGACCCATTCCAGAGCAGAGGTACTGATTGGAGAAGGGTTCATGCCACTCAGGTTTCAGGTTTTTGGATAGGAAACTCTGGTGAGTAGTAGGATAGGAGTAGTGAGTGACTGTGTGTAGGCTACTGTGTAATGTAGGCTTATACCGAAGTAGTGAGTGACTGTGTAGTGTACTATGTAGGCTTAGTAAGTGTGGTGTAGTGAGTAGGGATGAGTTTTAATGATGATGTTGTTGACAACATAGAATGCAAGCAGTTTGTGGTTGTGTGAGAGCCTCAATTCTTATATTCTCTTCCTCTCTCTCTCTCTCTCTCTCTCTCTCTCTTCTTTGTGTGTGTGTTCTGCAGACGGCCGTGTATATTTAATGCAACCCTGTGGGCTCGGATCACTGCAGTCGGCAGAGAACAGAGTGGAGAGAAGAGTGTGCGACCTCCGCAAACCCCTAGTGGGAACACACACTCTCATTTGTGCATACACTAGGGCTGTCCTCAACTAAAACAAATCTTGTTCGACCGAAAGTCGTCTGTTCTTTCGACCAATCTATTGGTCGACATTTTTAAATGTGTATTTTTCCATATATAGCATGGGCGCAACTTTGGTTTTAGAAGTGAGGGGGACATTATTATTATTATAATTTTTCTTTTTTATCCAGTTGGATAAACACTCCAAACAGCCTACCCGACCGCTCGGAGGCATCCGCATGGTCCTAAAGCACACCGTTGCCTCGTTTTGTATCACATTCCAGTGATAAAACTGGGGGGGACAAAAATGCAATTTCAGAATGTGGGGGGGGCATGTCCTCAGTGAAAGTTGCGCCCCTGATATATAGTTTGTTCAAATAAACGATATATTAATTGAGCTTGTCTGATGCTTTAAGCTCACTGTTTGATGAAATAAGACACAAATGACTCAAGAGGGAGCCAGAGATCAGGATAACCAGAAGAAAAAAACGTAACCTGTCCTGACCATCCTCCTCCCGCTCCTACTGCTCCTCCTGGCTTTAGCAGATTCTGCCTTTACTCTCCTGAAGTTGCCGGTAATAGGCTACACGGTAATAGGCTACACGAGGAGGTAGCAAACTTGCAATTATGGTTTTCATATGCACATTTTCGTGGAACAGTTTCATTTCATTTATAATAACGTCTTCGTATCTCAAAATCATTGTCATGTTGGTAATCAAAATTCCATTCAAATCTAAATGAAAATGATACAAACCTATGTGCAAAGCTGTCATCAAGGCAAAGGGTGGCTATTTGAAGAATCTAAAATATATTTTCATTTGTTTATCACTTTTTTGGTTACTACACGATTCCATATGTGTTATTTCATAGTTTTGATGTCTTCACTATTATTCTACAATGTAGAAAATAGTAAAAATAAAGAAAAACACTTGAATGAGTAGGTGTGTCCACATTTTTGACTGGTACTGTATGTCATGGGGAATTGATAGACAGTAACAATCAAACGTAAACAATTCACACAATGAAGTTATGAAACAATGAATATGCAAAAATTGGCAGGACAGAGCGCATTCTGGAGAGAGATGTGCATTTTGCAGCCACATTCCCCTTCTTATTGGACTGTGCCATCCCAGTGTCCTCCGCAATGGATTAGTTCACTGAGATGGGCGCGAATAAGACCGGTGTCTCATGTGCCATAAAAAAATATATACACTACCAGTCAAAAGTTTTAGAACACCTACTCATTCAAGGGTTATTCTTTATTTTTACTATTTTCTACATTGTAGAATAATAGTGAAGACATCAAAACTATGAAATAACACATATGGAATCATGTAGTAACCAAAAAAGTGTTAAACAAATCAAAATATATTTTATATTTGAGATTCTTCAAATAGCCACCCTTTGCTTTGATGACAGCTTTCCATGTCATAGACTGACCAGGTGAATCCAGGTGAAAGCTATGATCCCTTATTGATCCACTTCAATCAGTGTAGATGAAGGGGAGGAGACAGATTAAAGGATTAAAGGATTTCTAAGCCTCGAGACAATTGAGACATTGATTGTGTATGTATGCTATTCAGAAGGTGGAATGGTCAAGACAAAAATGTAAGTGCCTTTGAACAGGTATGGTAATAGGTGCCAGGCGCACCGTTTTGTGTCAAGTACTGCAACGCTGCTGGATTTTTCAAGCTCAACAGTTTCCCGTGTGTATCAAGAATGGTCCACCACCCAAACATTTGAGTCAACATGGGCCAGCATCCCTGTGGAACCCTTTCGACACCTTGTAGAGTCCATGCCTCGACGAACTGAGGCTGTTCTGAGGGCAAATATACTCAGTGTATTTCTCCCATACTATTCAGACATAAATACAGTCCTTCAGTAATTAGCCATCCAGTCTGATTTCATATAAAATATAAATTGCAGGATGATGTGGAATGATTCAGATGATTATGGAGCTGATTGTGTCCCTGATGGCTGGAAGCTTGACCGTTGAATTTGACAATTTTAAAGACAGCAATGAATTGACTGAATACTAATGAAACTGGTGAGAGTGTGTGAGTGTGAGAAGGTTGAGTGGTTGACTAGAGGAATAAATAACTAGCTGAGGCCGAAATCACTCTAATGTTAATGTGAGATACAGAGCCATAGAATTACAGTAGACTTAATAAAATAAACATAGTTCACCTGTCCACAGATTTGTGTGAATTGGTACACCAATAGAAATTGCCATTGCTGTATGTGTAGAACATTCAATTGTAATTCAGCCTATAGAGAAAAGTAAACCATGGGAGACGTGCAGGCTTGTTGATGCACAGTAAGTAAACAAGCATGGAGTGAGTTCCAACACTAGTTCACGTTGATTATGTTGTAATACATGAAAACTAACCATGGTCTCTGTATGATAGAAACCTTCTAAGATAAGTTTAAGAGATCTACACCAAACTCCCATGGCCACAGGGCTACTCCATATGCACAGAACACACACACAGTGCTACACACACAGCACTACACACACAGTGCTACACACACACACAGTGCTACACACATACATGTACACACACAGGCACATACGTAAGCCCCTCATTAGACAGAGCATGGCTGAGTGTGGGATGGGAAGGACTCAGGGACAGCCGTGAAGAAGAACGAGAGAGGGAGAGAGAAAGGAAACGGAGAAGGAGAGATGCATACTCATCTTGTGCTGTTCAACGGCTAATAGGGTTTTCTCTTTGTTTGTGTGTGTGTGTGTGTGTATGTGTGCGTGTGTATGTGTGTCTGAGTGCCCAGAGGACGAGGAGCCAGGAGTTCAATTAATCAATACGACTAGAGGATGACCTACAGTATTACCATATTATGATTATTAGTGTGTGTGTATGTTTGTGCGCACACGTAAGGGAAAGGGAACGGGTGAGTGTGTGTGTGAGTTAGCTTATGTGAGCTTACAGTGAGGGAAAAAAGTATTTGATCCCCTGCTGATTTTGTACGTTTGCCCACTGACAAAGACATGATCAGTCTATCATTTTAATGGTAGGTTTATTTTAACAGTGAGAGACAGAATAACAACAAAAAAATCCAGAAAAACACATGTCAAAAATGTTATAAATTGATTTGCATTTTAATGAGGGAAATAAGTATTTGACCCCTCTGCAAGACATGACTTAGTACTTGGTGGCAAAACCCTTGGTGGCAAAACCCGTTTCTTGTAGTTGGCCACCAGGTTTGCACACATCTCAGGAGGGATTTTGTCCCACTCCTCTTTGCAGATCTTCTCCAAGTCATTAAGGTTTCGAGGCTGACGTTTGGCAACACGAACCTTCAGCTCCCTCCACAGATTTTCTATGGGATTAAGGTCTGGAGACTGGCTAGGCCACTCCAGGACCTTAATGTGCTTCTTCTTGAGCCACTCCTTTGTTGCCTTGGCCATGTGTTTTGGGTCATTGTCATGCTGGAATACCCATCCACGACCCATTTTCAATGCCCTGGCTGAGGGAAGGAGGTCCTCACCCAAGATTTGACAGTACATGGCCCTGTCCATCGTCCCTTTGATGCGGTGAAGTTGTCCTGTCCCCTTAGCAGAAAACCCCCCCCCAAAGCATAATGTTTCCACCTCCATGTTTGATGGTGGGGATGGTGTTCTTGGGGTCATAGGCAGCATTCCTCCTCCTCCAAACACGGCGAGTTGAGATGATGCCAAAGAGCTTGATTTTGGTCTCATCTGACCACAACACTTTCACCCAGTTCTCCTATGAATCATTCAGATGTTCATTGGCAAACTTCAGACGGGCCTGTATATGTGCTTTCTTGAGCAGGGGGACCTTGCGGGCGCTGCAGGATTTCAGTCCTTCACGGCGTAGTGTATTACCAATTGTTTTCTTGGTGACTATGTCCCAGCTGCCTTGAGATCATTGACAAGATCCTCCCGTGTAGTTCTGGGCTGATTCCTCACCGTTCTCATGATCATTGCAACTCCACGAGGTGAGATCTTGCATGGAGCCCCAGGCCTAGGGAGATTGACAGTTATTCTGTGTTTCTTCCATTTGCGAATAATCGCACCAACTGTTGTCACCTTCTCACCAAGCTGCTTGGCGATGGTCTTGTAGCCCATTCCAGCCTTGTGTAGGTCTACAATCTTGTCCCTGACATCCTTGGAGAGCTCTTTGGTCTTGGCCAACTTTTTATCTGTCTCAAAATGCACATCAGCCAATAAAAATTGTTGACGTAGTTGCATGTGATAAAACGCTACATGTTAGCAGAGCCCTATACATAACCTGGCACATTTAGGCCTATGCAAACCTGACCAGGAGGCAGTGATTATTTCCTGTAACAAATTCTGCATCAGCCTATCAAAGGTCTTAGACTTTATATCCACTAACCAGTGGATTTTTTTAATAGGTCAACATGGCCACCAGAGGGATATTTTAAACCTCCAAATTCAAGGTTTACATTTGTTCCCCTTGGTCTGGCACAACCTATTGGGCAAAAACTGGTTGAATCAACATTGTTTCCATGTCATTTCAACCCCAATAATCTATGTGATGACGTTGAATCAACGTGAAAAACTGATTGGATTTGCAAAAAGTCATCAACGTAAGGGCATTTAGTCTTTAAACCTAAATCCAATGACATGGTGAAATTTGATGTCAAATGTCACGACTTCCTCCGAAACTGCCTCCTCTCCTTGTTCGGGCAGGCATTGGCGTTCGTCATCACCGGCCTTCTAGCCACTGCCGCTCAATATCTCATCATTCCATTTGTTTTGTCTTGTCTATTACACACACCTGGTTCATATCCCCTCATTAGTACATGTATAAGTGTTCCCTCTGCCCCCTTGTGGGTGATTGTCGAATGTGAGGAGAGAGTAGCGCGGTTGCGCTACGTGTACGTTGTATTGCAGGGTATATTTTCCCCGTGTGCCTGTTTGACGCTATCCAGCGCGACTTTGTACTACGGAATAAACTCTGTATTCTGTGATTTACCCTCCTGCGCCTGACTCCTTCAAATCACCTCCCACACGTCTATGCAATATATGTAGGCCTAATCAACTTGATTATTAGCAGTGTACTTGTCTACAAGGCTGAAGAAAAATGCTGCTCCTCATTAAATGTAGGCTATTCTTAATCTTCATTTTCGATGTGTTGGCTGCACTTCCCTTTGCAACACAACACTGTGAGATATTCGTCCAGTTGACATTTTGCACGTGTTTTAGTAACAAAGCTCCTCTTCATCCAGAGTTTGTAGCTTCCTGTCCTTCCCTTCCCACTCTGTTCCTTCCTTAGTGTGTGTGTGTGTGTGTGTACGCATGCAGTGATGCGCACTACAGAGCACAATCCTCTTTCAAGCCCAGAAAGCTCCTCAGACCTCAACTGACTCTCTGTCTATCAAACACACACACACACACACACACACACACACACACACACAGACACACACACACACACACTGCGTGTGATGGTTGATGAGATTGGGGACTAGGAGAGGACAGACGGAGAGAAACAGCTTTTGTGGTCCTTAATGAGGGGTCTAGTTGTGTAACTCAATCCTAAAGCCCAACACTTTCTATTTATCTAAACCCCTACACTTTCTATCTATCTAAACCCCAACACTTTTTATCTAGCTCTATATCTTAACCCCAACACTTTTTATCGATCTCTACATAAAAAACCCAACACTTTCTATCTATCTAAACCCCAACACTTTCTATCTGTCTAAACCCCAACACTTTATATCTATCTCTATATCTAAACCCCAACACTTTATATCTATCTAAACCCAAATACTTTCTATCTATCTAAACCCCAACACTTTCTATCTAGCGCGACTTTGTACTACGGAATAAACTCTGTATTCTGTGATTTACCCTCCTGCGCCTGACTCCTTCAAATCCCTCACTGCGGTGGAGATCGGCGCTCGCCTTATGACGACGGATGGCCCGCTGCAGGTGGACGTGTGCAGCGTTCCATGTCTCCTCCGAGCGCCGCACCCACTCATCCACCGCAGGAGCCTCGATCTGGCTCTGCTGCCAAGGTGCCAGAACCGGCTGGTAACCTAACACACATTGGAAAGGGGTTAGGTTAGTGGAGGAATGGCGTAGGGGAATTCTGGGCCATTTCGGCCCAGGGAACGCATCTGCCCACTCCTCCGGCCGGTCCTGGCAGTATGTTCTAAGAAACCTACCCACATCCTGGTTCACACGTTCCACCTGCCCATTACTCTCCGGGTGGTAACCCGAGGTGAGGCTCACCGAGACCCCAACCGCTCCATAAAAGCTCTCCAGACTCTGGAGGTAAATTGGGGACCTCGATCAGACACAATATCCTCGGGTACCCGTAGTGCCGGAACACATGGGTGAATAGTGCTTCGGCAGTTTGCAGGGCCGTAGGAAGGCCCGGCATGGGGAGCAAACGACAGGCCTTAGAAAACCGGTCCACAAACGACCAGTATAGTGGTATTCCCCTGTGAAGGAGGAAGGTCAGTGAGGAAATCCACCGAGAGGTGAGACCATGGTCGTTGTGGAACGGGCAGGGGTAGTAACTTACCCCTAGGCAGATGTCTAGGTGCCTTACACTGGGCGCACACCGAGCAGGAGGAAACATAAACCCTCACATCCCTCGCCAACGTGGGCCACCAGTACTTGGCACTAAGACAGTGCACTGTTCGGCCGATACCAGGGTGTCCAGAGGAGGGTGACGTGTGAGCCCAATAGATCAATCGATCCCGAACCTCGAGCGGAACGTACTTCCGACCCTCCGGACATTGAGGTGGACTAGGGTCGGTGCGTAATGCTCGCTCGAGTTCAGCATCGACCTCCCACACTACCGGTGCCACCAGACAAGACTCCGGCAGTATGGGAGTGGGCTCCACGGACCTCTCCTCCGTGTCATACCGCCGAGACAGTGCGTCTGCCTTTACCATTCTGTGACCCAGGGATGTATGTGATCTTAAATGTGAACCGAGTCAAAAACATATTCCACCTCGCCTGGCGAGGGTTCAGCCTCCTCGCTGCCCGGATGTACTCCAGGTTACGGTGGTCCGTCAAAATGAGGAAAGGGTGTTGAGCCCCCTCAAGCCAGTGCCTCCACACCTTTAGGGCCTGTACCACGGCTAACAGCTCCCTGTCCCCCTACGTCATAGTTTCGCTCCGCCGGACTGAGCTTCTTGGAATAAAAAGCACAGGGGCGGAGTTTAGGTGGCGCGCCGGACCGTTGCGAAGCACGGCTCCTATACCGGCCTCTGACGCGTCCACCTCTACCTGAAATGGCAAAGAGGGATCCGGATGCGCCAGCACCGGGGCCGAGGTAAACAGGTCCTTCAACCTCCCAAACGCCCTGTCCGCCTCGGCTGACCACTGCAGACGCACTCGGACCCCCCTTCAAAAGAGACGTTATGGGAGCTGCCACCTGTCCAAAACCCCCGGATAAACCTCCGGTAGTAATTCGCAAACCCCAAGAACTGCTGCACCTCCTTCACAGTGGTTGGCGTTTGCCAATATACGCACGGCCGACACCCGGTCTACCTCCATCTTCACCCCTGACGCAGACAACTGATAACCCAAAAAGGAGACCGACTCCTGGAAAAACAGACACTTCTCTGCCTTGACATACAGGTCGTGCTCCAACAGCCTCCGCAACACTCTGCGCACCAGGGCCACATGCTCGACTCGGGTAGGCGAGTACACGAGAATGTCATCTATGTACACGACCACCCCCTGCCCCTGCATGTCCCTGAAGATCTCATCAACGAATGATTGGAAAACTGAGGGAGCGTTCATCAACCCGTATGGCATGACAAGATACTCGTAATGGCCCGAGGTGGTACTAAAGGCTGTCTTCCATTCATCGCCCTCCCTAATGCGCACCAAGTTGTACGCGCTCCTGAGATCTAATTTAGTGAAGAAACGCGCCCCGTGCAATGACTCCGTCATGGTCGCAATCAGCGGGAGTGGATAACTGTACTTCACCGTGATCTGATTGAGACCACGGTAATCAATGCACGGGCATAATCCTCCATCCTTTTTTCTTCACAAAAAAGAAACTCGAGGACGCAGGGGAAGTGGAAGGCCGTATGTATCCTTGTCTCAGAGATTCGTCTATGTACGTCTCCCATCACTCTCTTCTCCTCCTGAGACAGAGGATACACATGGCTCCGTGGGAGCGCAGCTCCTGCCTGGAGGTCTATCGCACAATCTCCCTGCCTATGGGGGAGGCAACTGCGTCGCCCTCGACTTACTGAACACAATAGCCAAATCCCCATACTCAGGGGGAACGTGCAATGCGGGCACCTGGTTTGGACTCTCCACCGAGGGTAGCCCCTATGGAAACGCCTAAACATCGACCCACACACTGGGCAGACCACTCCATCAGAGCCCTCTCCTGCCACGAAATAGATGGGTTATGGGTACTCAACCAGGGCATGCCCAGCACCACCGGATACGCAGGCGAGTCAATCAGAAATAGCTGGATCATCTCCTGATGACCCCCTGCGCACACATCCTAAGTGGCGCAGTGACCTCCCTGATCAAGCCCGCACCCAACGGACGGCTATCTAGGGCATGAACGGGAAAGGGAACGTCAACAGGGAGAAGGGGAATCCCTAAGGCTAAACAAAACTTCTTATCAACAAAATTCCCAGCCGCGCCTGAATCTACCAGCGCCTTATGCTGGGAATGAGGTGCTACCTGTGGAAAACGCACAGATATACAGAAATGTGCAACAGAGAGCTCTGGGTGAGTGGGGCGCCTACTCACCTGGAAGGACTCCCCCAGTGCGGGACCTGTCGTCCTCTCCCCGAGGAGGCCATCCCCAGCACCTAGCCGCGGTGTGTCCTCCCCCGACCACAGTTGGTGCAGGAGATGGACCCCCTGCGTAAGCTCGACCCCTCCTCTCTCTAGCGCCAGCGCCCCGAGCTCCATGGGGCACGGCTCGGAGGCGCTGGAGGGTGAAATGGACGGACCCCCTCGGAACGTCCGCGGGTAGCTAGCAGGGTATGCAGCCTGATGGACATGTCGACCAACTGGTCGAACGAGAGGCTGGTGTCCCTACAGGCCAGCTCCTACGGACGTCCTCGCGTAGACTACATCTGTAGTGATCGATGAGAGCCCGCTCATTCCACCCTGCATCCGCCGCTAGGGTACGGAACTCAAGGCGAACTCCTGGGCACTCCTCTTCCCCTGCCTGAGGCCGACCAGACGCTCCCCCGCCGCTTTCCCCTCCGGGGGATGGTCAAACACCGCCCTGAAGCGGCGGGAGAACTCGTCGTAGGTGATGGTGTTAGCGTCGATCCTCCTCCACTCTGCGTTGGCCCATTCCAACGCCTTCCCGGAAAGGCAGGAGATCAGGGCGGACACACTCTCGTGTCCCAGGGCGCCGGGTGCGCGGTGGCCAGGTAAAGCTCCACCTGGAGAAGGAATCCCTGACACCCGGCCGCGGTCCCATCATAGGCCCTCGGGAGCAGAGTCGAACTCCTCTGGGTTCCGGAGCGGGAATGGGCTGAGTGGCCGATGGTGCGGGCAGGGAGGATGGCGGTGGAGGAGTCCCTCGGGTCTCCCAGCCTCGGATGGTGGTGATCACCTCCTGCAGTGCGGACCCCATCCGCAGGATTTGGTCATCCTGCTCACGGATCCTGTCCTCCAACGTCGCCTGTGCTGCTGCGGCTCCTGCTGATTCCATCGAGTATGGTGTGTGATTCTGTCAAGGTAGATGTAGGTGGGTGTGGGTGGAATCAGGCGCAGGACGCAGTACGTTAGTCCAACAGACTTTAGTGAGGCACAGCAAAACAAACACGAAATAAATGCCCTGAGGCAAAAGCTCCGCACGTAGGCGTAAACACAAGCGCACAAACAGGTGCGACAAAATACTCCAAAACTAAGGAGCAAACTAGCTCAACCGAGCAAACAGTAAATCTCCAGCCTACCGGCACGACAGTAAAACAATCACACACAACACCTGACAAACACAACGAGAACTAAATAGGACACTAATGACACTAAATGATAACAGGTGTGACAACAATCAGACAAAAGCAAACGAACATAGAAACATGCAACGGTGGCAGCTAGTATTCCGGAGACGACGAACGCCGAAGCCTGCCCGAGCAAGGAAGAGAGGCAGCCTCGGCCGAAACCGTGAAATCTATATGTCTCTCTATCTAAAACCCAACACTTTTTATCTATCTCTATATCTTAACCCCAACACTTTTTTTTATCTATCTCTATATCTAAACCCCAACACTTTCTATCTGTCAAACCCCAACACTTTCTATCTATCTAAACCCAAACACTTTCTATCTATCTAAAGCCCAACACTTTCTATCTAAACCCCATCACTTTATCTATCTAAACCCAAACACTTTCTATCTATCTAAACCTCTACACTTTCTATCTCTCTATCTAAACACCAAAACTGTCTATCTATCTAAACCCCAACACTTTATATATATCTAAACCCCAACACGTTCTATCTATCTAAACCTCAACACTTTCTATCTAAACCCCAACACTTTGTATCTATCTCTTTATCTAAACCCCACTATTTTTTATATATCTCTATCTAAACCCCAGCACTTTCTATCTCTTTATCTAAATCCCTACACTTTCTATATTTCAATCTAAACACCAAAACTGTCTATCTATCTCTCTATCTAAACCCCAACACGTTCCATCTATCTAAACCCCAACACATTCCACCTATCTAAACCCCAACACTTTCTGTCAATCTAAACCCCAACACGTTCTATCTATCTAAACCTCAACACTTTCTATCTAATCCCCAACACTTTCTATTTATCTAAACCCCAACACTTTCTGTCAATCTAAACCCCAACACGTTCTATCTATCTAAACCTCAACACTTTCTATCTAAACCACAACAATTTATATCTATCTAAACCCCAACCCTTTCTATATGTCTCTCTATCTAAACCCCAACACTTTCTATTTATCTAAACCCCAACACTTTCTACCTTTCTAAACCCCAACATGTTCTATCTATCTAAACCCAAACACTTTATATCTATCTTTATCTAAACCCCAGCACTTTCTATCGCTTTATCTAAACCCCAACACTTTATATCTTTCAATCTAAACACCAAAACTGTGTATCTATCTAAACCCCAACACTTTCTATCTCTCTATCTAAACCCCAACACGTTCCATCTATCTAAACCCCAACACGTTCCATCTATCTAAACCCCAACACTTTCTGTCAATCTAAACCCCAACACGTTCTATCTATCTAAACCCCAACACTTTATATCTTTCAATCTAAACACCAAAACTGTGTATCTATCTAAACCCCAACACTTTCTATCTCTCTATCTAAACCCCAACACGTTCCATCTATCTAAACCCCAACACGTTCCATCTATCTAAACCCCAACACTTTCTGTCAATCTAAACCCCAACACGTTCTATCTATCTAAACCCCAACACATTATATCTATCTAAACCCCAACACTTTATATCTATTTAAACACAAACACTTTCTATCAATCTTTATCTAAACCCCAAAACTTTGTATCATCTCTATATCTTAACCCCAACACTTTCTATCTATCTAAACTCCAACACATTCTGTCAATCTAAACCCCAACACTTTATATTTATCTAAACCCCAACACATTCTATCTATCTAAACCTCAACACTTTATCTAAACCCCAACACTTTCTATCTATCTAAACCCCAACACTTTCTGTCATTAGACAGATAGAAAGTGTTGGGGTTTAGATAAATAGAAAGTGTTTGTGTTTAGAGAGATATATAGAAAGTGTTGGGGTTTAGATAGATATAAATTGTTGGGGTTTAGATAGAAAGTGTTGAGGTTTAGATAGATAGAACGTGTTGGGGTTTAGATTGACAGAAAGTGTTGGGGTTTAGATAGATGGAACGTGTTGGGGTTTAGATTGAGAGAATGTGTTGGGGTTTATAAACCTCAACACTTTCTATCTAAACCCCAACAATGTATATGTCACACCCTGGCTCTGGGACTCTATATGTTGAGCCAGGGTGTGTTCATTCTGTTGTGTGTATTTCTATGTTGGCTAGAGTGACTCCCGATCAGAGGCAACGAGTGTCAGCTGTCGTTGGTTGTCTCTGATTGGGAGCCATATTTAAACTGTCTGTTTTCCCTTTGTGTTGGTGGGTTCTTGTTCCGTGTTGGTCATTGTTACCGTGGACTTCACGAGTCGTTTCTTGTTTTGTTGATTGTTGTTTCTATTATCACTAAAGATAATAAAGTTAACCATGTTCGTTCATCACGCTGCGCCTTGGTCTATTCAATACGACGATCGTGACAGAAGAACCCACCATACAAGGACCAAGCAGCGTGTCCAGGGGCAGATCTTGGACTGGACATGGGAGGAAGCGCCGGGAAAGGAGATGGAGAGGTTGGCGATGGCCCAGGGTGGGCAAGAGTGTGGTCCTGGGAGGACATGCTCGGGGGAAAAGGGCCATGGGCTAGGATTAAGGCCCTGGCGAGAGAGGAGCAGCGAAGGCGTCAGCAGTGTCAACGTCGGACAGGCGAGAGGCAACCCCAGAATTTTTTTAGGGGGGGCACACGGCATGGACGACGGGGCTGACGGAGGCAGAAAAGGGGCGGATTCAGAAGGCCACCAGGTTACGGGGCCACTGGTCAAAGTAGGGAAGGAAGGTGTAGAGGCACGCGAGAGGTACTGGGGTGTGTAACCAGTCCGGTCCGGCCCGTTCTAGATCCCGAGGTAGAGCCAGTGGTGTGTGTCCCCAGTACGGTCCGGCCTGTTCCGGCCCCTCGCACCAAGTGTACGGTGTGCGTCGCCAGCCCAGTCCGGCCTGTCCCTGCTCCACGCACCAAGCCTACGGTGTGCGTCGCCAGCCCAGTTCGGCCTGTCCCTGCTCCACGCACCAAGCCTACGGTGTGCGTCGCCAGCCCAGTCCGGCCTGTCCCTGCTCCACGCACCAAGCCTACGGTGTGCGTCGCCAGCCCAGTTCGGCCTGTCCCTGCTCCACGCACCAAGCCTACGGTGTGCGTCGCCAGCCCAGTCCGGCCTGTCCCTGCTCTACGCACCAAGCCTACGGTGTGCGTCGCCAGCCCAGTCCGGCCTGTCCCTGCTCCACGCACCAAGCCTACGGTGTGCGTCGCCAGCCCAGTCCGGCCTGTCCCTGCTCCACGCACCAAGCCTACGGTGTGCGTCGCCAGCCCAGCCCGGCCTGTCCCTGCTCCACGCACCAAGCCTACGGGTGCGTCGCCAGCCCAGCCCGGCCTGTCCCTGCTCCACGCACCAAGCCTACGGTGTGCGTCGCCAGCCCAGCCCGGCCTGTCCCTGCTCCACGCACCAAGCCTACGGTGTGCGTCGCCAGCCCAGCCCGGCCTGTCCCTGCTCCACGCACCAAGCCTACGGTGTGCGTCGTCAGCCTGGTAAGGCCCGTTCCTCCTCCACGCACCAAGCCAGGGGTGCGCATCGTCAGCCCGGCCCGGCCTGTTTCTGCCACTCGCACCAAGTCTACGGTGCGCGTCGCCAGCCCGGCCCGGCCTGTTCCTGCCACTCGCACCAAGCCAGGGGTGCGAGTCGTCAGCCTGGTAAGGCCCGTTCCTCCCTCCACGCACTCAAGCCAGGGGGTGCGCGTCGTCCAGCCTGGTAAGGCCCGTTCCTCCTCCACGCACCAAGCCAGGGGTGCGCGTCGTCAGTCCAGCACAACCCGTGCCTGGGTCACCGGTGCCTGGTAAGGTACCGGTCAACTGCTCCACTACGGAGCTGAAGCTAACCGCTCCTGCTAAGTCCAGTTCAGCTCCAGCCAGCGGGGCCAGACTGGACCAGGGGCGCTATGGGAGGTTTATTGGAGGGTGGTGGGCAAGGCCGAGCCAGAACCGCCGCCGAGGAGGTATGCCCACCCAGCCCTCCCCTGTTTTGTTCAAGTTGAGGCGCGGTCGCAGTCCGCGCCTTTAGGGGGGGGGTACTGTCACACCCTGGCTCTGGGACTCTATATGTTGAGCCAGGGTGTGTTCATTCTGTTGTGTGTATTTCTATGTTGGCTAGAGTGACTCCCAATCAGAGGCAACGAGTGTCAGCTGTCGTTGGTTGTCTCTGATTGGGAGCCATATTTAAACTGTCTGTTTTCCCTTTGTGTTGGTGGGTTCTTGTTCCGTGTTGGTCATTGTTACCGTGGACTTCACGAGTCGTTTCTTGTTTTGTTGATTGTTGTTTCTATTATCACTAAAGATAATAAAGTTAACCATGTTCATTCATCACGCTGCGCCTTGGTCTATTCAATACGACGATCGTGACAGTATATCTATCTAAACCCCAACACTTTCTATATGTCGCTCTAAACCCCAACACTTTCTATATATCTAAACCCCAACATTTTCTATCTGTCTAAACCCCAACACTTTATATCTATCTAAACCCAAACACTTTCTATCAATCTAAACCCCAACACTTTATATTTATCTAAACCCAAACACATTCTATCTATCTAAACCCCAACACGTTCTATCTATCTAAACCCCAACACTTTCTATCTCTCTATCTAAACACCAAAACTGTCTATCTATCTAAACCCCAACACTTTATATTTATCTAAACCCCAACACTTTCTGTCATCTAGACAGATAGAAAGTGTTGAGGTTTAGATAAATAGAAAGTGTTTGGGTTTAGAGAGACATATAGAAAGTGGTTTAGAGTAGATATAAATAGTTAGGGGTTTAGACAGAAAGTGTTGAGGTTTAGATAGATAGAACGTGTTGGGGTTTAGATTGAGAGAATGTGTTAGGGGTTTATAAACCTCAACACTTTCTATCTAAACCCCAACAATGTATATGCTCACACCCTGGCTCTGGGACTCTATATGTTGAGCCAGGGGTGTGTTCATTCTGTTGTGTGTATTTCTATGTTGGCTAGAGTGACTCGATCAGAGGCAACGAGTGTCAGCTGTCGTTGGTTGTCTCTAGATTGGGAGCCATATTTAAACTGTCTGTTTTCCCTTTGTGTTGGTGGGTTCTTGTTCCGTGTTGGTCATTGTTACCGTGGACTTCGCGAGTCGTTTCTTGTTTTGTTGATTGTTGTTTCTATTATCACTAAAGATAATAAAGTTAACCATGTTCGTTCATCACGCTTGCGCCTTGGTCTATTCAATACGACGATGCGTGACAGAAGAACCCACCATACAAGGACCAAGCAGCGTGTCCAGGGGCAGATCTTGACTGGACATGGGAGGAAGCGCCGGGAAAGGAGATGGAGAGGTTGGCGATGGCCCAGGTGGGCAAAGTGTGGTCCTGGGAGGACATGCCGGGGGAAAAAGGGCCATGGGCTAGGATTAAGGCCCTAGCGAGAGAGAGAGCAGCGGCGTCAGCAGTGTCAACGTCGGACAGGCGAGAGGCAACCCCAGAAATTTTTTAGGGGGCACACGGCATGGACGACGGGGCTGACGGAGGCAGAAAAGGGCGGATTCAGAAGGCCACCAGGTTCTGGGCCACTAGTCAAAGTAGGGAAGGAAGGTGTAGAGGCACGGCGAGAGGTACTGGGGTGTGTAACCAGTCCAGTCCGGCCCGTTCTAGATCGAGGTAGAGCCAGTGGTGTGTGTCCCCAGTACGGTCCGGCCTGTTCCGGCCCCTCGCACAAGTGTGCGGTGTGCGTCGCCAGCAATCCGGCCTGTCCCTGCTCCACGCACCAAGCCTACGGTGTGCGTCGCCAGCCCAGTTCGGCCTGTCCCTGCTCCACGCACCAAGCCTACGGTGTGCGTGCGCCAGCCAGTCCGGCCTGTCCCTGCTCCACGCACCAAGCCTACGGTGTGCGTCACCAGACCAGTTCGGCCTGTCCCTAATCCACGCACCAAGCCTACGGTGTGCGTCGCCAGCCCAGTCCGGCCTGTCCCTGCTCTACGCACCAAGCCTACGGTGTGCGTCGCCAGCCCAGTCCGGCCTGTCCCTGCTCCACGCACCATTCTATCTATCTAAACCTCAACACTTTCTATCTAAACCCCAACACTTTCTATCTATCTAAATCCCAACATGAACGCGTCCAACAGCAGGCGACTATGATACAGACTCTCGGCACAGCCATGGAGCGTGTGTTGAACACCATGGAGCGATGGGAGAGAAGGGGTTTTCCTACACCTCCTCCAACTATACAGCAACCCACACCGCTGTCCACCCCTTCGTCACCTGGGTCCAGTGGGATTCGGCTCTCGCTCCCGAGGGCATATGACGGTACAGCTGCCGGGTGCCAGGGTTTTCTGCTCCAGGTAGTGCTCTACCTAGCTACCATCCACCCGGCTCCCTCGGGATACGAGAGCGTGTCCGCCCTCATCTCCTGTCTGTCGGGGAGAGCGCTCAAGTGGGCCAACGCCGAATGGGGAGGAATAGACGCGGCGTCGGTGTGCTATGAAGATTTCACCCGCCGCTTCCGGGCGGTATTCGATCATCCACCGGAGGGGAGAGCGGCGGGGGAACGTCTGTTCCACCTCAGACAGGGGAAGAGGAGCGCACAGGACTTCGCACTGGACTTCAGGACCCTGGCTGCCAGCGCGGGATGGAATGAGAGGGCCCAAATTGACCACTACCGATGCAGCCTACGGGAGGACGTTCGTTGGGAGCTGGCCTGCAGGGACACAACCCTTAACCTGGACCAGCTGGTGGATATGTCGATAAGGCTGGATAACCTGTTGGTGACCAGCGGACGTCCGGATCAGGGTCCGTTCATTCCATCCCCCAGCACCTCCGACCCTACACCGATGGAGCTCGAAGGTGCTGCTCTCAGGGAGACCGGAAGGGGGGCCTCCTGTCCGCGTCAGGGGTGGAGATGGAGATTGACCGCATTTCGGCCGTGCGTAATTGGCCGACTCCAACCACGGTGAAGGAGGTGCAGTGATTCTTAGGGTTTGCCAACTACTACCGGAGGTTTATCCGGGGCTTTGGTCAGGTAGCGGCTCCCATTACCTCCTTGCTGAAGGGGGGACCGGTGCGACTGCAGTGGTCAGCTGAGGCAGACAGGGCTTTTGGTCACCTGAAGGACCTGTTTACCTCGGCTCCAGTGCTGGCTCATCCGGATCCCTCCTTGGCATTCACAGTGGAGGTGGACGCGTCCAAGGCTGGGATAGGATCTGTACTGTCTCAGCGCTCAGGTACGCCACCAAAGCTCCACCCCTGTGCTTTCTTTTCGAAGAAGCTCAGCCCGGCGGAGCGCAACTATGATGTGGGGGACCGGGAGCTGTTAGCTGTGGTTAAGGCTCTGAAACCATGGAGGCATTGGCTTGAGGGGGCTAAACACCCATTCCTCATTTTGACTGACCACCGCAATCTGGAGTACATCCGGGCGGCGAGGAGACTGAACCCTCGCCAGGCAAGGTGGGCCATGTTTTTCACCCGTTTTGTGTTCACCCTTTCTTACAGACCAGGTTCCCAGAACGCTAAGGCAGACGCACTGTCCCGACTGTATGACACAGAGGAGAGGTCTATGGAGCCCACTCCCATACTTCTGGCTTCGTGTCTGGTGGCACCGGTGGTGTGGGAGGTTGACGCGGACATCGAGCGGGCGTTACATACAGAGCCCACTCCCCCCCAGTGTCCAGAGGGTCGTATGTACGTGCCGTTGGATATCCGTGATCGATTGATCTATTTGGCTCACACGTCACCCTCCTCTGGTCATCCTGGCATCGGTCGGACAGTGCACTGTCTTAGTGGGAAGTACTGGTGGCCCACTTTAGCTAAGTTGTGTGCGCCCAGTGTAAGGCACCTAGACACCTGTCCAGAGGGAAATTACAAACCCTACCCGTTCCACAACGGCCGTGGTCCCACCTATCGGTGGATTTCATTACGGACCTTCCCCCGTCACAAGGGAACACCACGATCCTGGTCATTGTGGATCGGTTTTCTAAGTCCTGCCGTCTCATTCCTCTGCCCGGTCTCCCTACGGCCCTACAGACTGTGGAGGCCCTATTTACACACGTCTTCCGGCACTACGGGGTACCTGAAGATATAGTGTCTGATCAGGGTTCCCAGTTCACCTCAAGGGTCTGGAGGGCGTTCATGGAACGTCTGGGGGTCTCGGTCAGCCTGACCTCAGGGTTTCACCCCGAGAGAAATGGGCAGGTGGAAAGAGTAAACCAGGATGTGGGTAGGTTTCTAGGTCCTATTGCCAGGACTGGCCGGGGGAGTGGTCGATTTTCATCCCCTGGGCAGAGATGGCCCAAAACTCACTCCGCCACTCCTCCACTAACCTTTCTCCATTCCAGTGTGTATTAGGTTATCAGCCGGTCCTGGCACCTTGGCATCAGAGCCAGATCGAGGCACCTGCGGTGGATGAATGGTTTCGGCGCTCGGAGGAGACCTGGAACGCTGCCCATGTACGCCTGCAACGAGCCATCAGGCAAAACTGTCTATCTATCTAAACCCCAACACTTTCTGTCAATCTAAACCCCAACACTTTCTATCTATCTCTATCTAAACTCCAAGACTTTCTATCTATCTAAACCCCAACACTTTCTATCAATCTAAACCCCAACACTTTCTATCTATCTCTGTATCTAAACTCCAAGACTTTCTATCTATCTAAACCCCAACACTTTCTATCTATCTAAACCCCCAAAACTCTCTTTCTAGTTCTCTCTCTATTCATTCTCTCTCTTTCCTTTTAAACAGTGTAATACAGAGATACTTTCTGTCTTCACCTTCTTTTCTGTGTTCCTCTGCTCCTCTTTTGCATTCTGTCATTTCAGATGTACAACAGCGCATCGCCATGGATACGGGCATTTGCTGCATGAATGCAGAGGGGTCAAGCACTGTTGGCACACACACACACACAATGTGTATCCACAATCAGCGGTCTCCGGCAGCAGTTTTAATTCCTAATTATTGACAAAGCCAGGCACTAACGTGGGCTGTTGGTAGATTAAACCCCTGTGATGTATGAAAAGTCCTTACTTTAAACTCAAGTTAACTTTTTGTAATTTTAGTGCAAAAATGGTTTTTAGCTTGATTAATTGCATTGTTCAAACTACACCGAAAACATCCAAAATACATAATCTATACAGCTAAAAACAACAATGCGATGGCAAAACAAGTTGACATCGAGGTTAAAGAAAGTGTGCTTTATCAATTTACCTGATTTTGCTTACCTTTACTTTGGACAAAATCAAGAAATCAATATTCTTGTCATGTATTTTTGTATAAAAAATCTTAAAGGTGCACTATGCAGAAATCTGTGGATTTCATGGTTGCTAAAATTCTAATAGTTCGCCTAATTTCAGTTTATGTGCAAAACAAGCAAGGATAGTGTAGAGAATCATTGTACCATCTAAACCGCTGTGAAATATATTTTCCATAACCCAAAATATTGTATTTGCAGCTGTTTGAAGTTGGTGTACAAAACCGAAAGTAAAAGATACAAAAAGGAAATTGAAGAACAGGAAGCATAGAAATAGTGCACATAGAACAGATCTGCTGCTTCTTAGACTTGCTTTCAATGCGAATGAAAGATCTATAACTCACATTTCTAGGTGAATTTGGTCGGGGCCCAAAAAGTTACATATTGCAGTTTGAAATGAAAACTAAATCTGAGCAAATTATGAATTTGCAATTCATTGGATTAATCACAGCAAATTCTGCTATTAACTTGATTAAATTTTTTGTCATTTGACCTCCCTAATGAAAAGACAATAAATGAATATTTTCACTGAATATTTGAAGCTTTCTCCAAATGTTATGGCAGCTTTTTGAAGAATTTGAAGCCAGGACATATCTTTAAATGTAGACTGTTGGACTATTGATCTGTCATTACAGGCTTTTAACTTCAGGTGTGTGTGTGTGTGTGTGTGTGTGTGTGTGTGTGTGTGTGTGTGTGTGTGTGTGTGTGTGTGTGTGTGTGTGTGTGTGTGTGTGCGTGCGTGCGTGTGAATGGGAGTGTGTGTTTGAGAAAGAGAGAGCGGCATGCAGATTGGTACTGAGAGGGAGGAGAGAGAGATCAGGGCAGAAGAGGCAGAAGAGACCTGGCATATTGCGGGGTTCAGGCGAGAGAAGGCATGACATACGGACCGCAGAGAAACCACCACCAGCATCACACTGATCCTCACAGTGCGCTTTGAGGAGAAAAACAAGCGGCGCGTCACATCTAGAAGATCGCTGCTGCGCGAACACAACTGTCGCGGTACAGATCGAACGTCGACCACCACCCAACTATTCTCCTCGTGCATTTATCGTTAGCAGTTCTCTCTGGACGGACCGGCTCTGCCTGGCTGTGTGGAGCCATGCCACCATGCCGTTACCGAATCGGTGCCCTGACAGCGCTGCTCTGTCTCTGTGTCGGTATGATTTGGACCGGCGTCGCGGCAGAAACACATGGTAACGATGCTGAGTTTAACTTTCTGACCGGTGTGTGTGTGTGCGCGCGCGCGCGCGTCTTTGCCCTAAGCGCCCAACCCATTGGGCTAAATTGATTTGTATGAGATTCCCCCTGGCTCCTATCCAGCATGAATGACTATCACAACTTTGCTTTGTCTGTTTGTCTATTCTGCTGGTGAAGGCTAAATAGCGTAAGCTACAGGAATAGGACCATTCGCCTTTTCCAATTAGAATCATGATACGAATCTTAAATGTAGGCCTAGTAGGCTAGTATAATTAATATTTTAGCACTTTAAATTACATTGGACATATAATGTGCTTAGATGGTTAGGCTAGAGGAGCTAGACCATACGGTTTATGAGCTAGACCTAGGCTACTGTTGTTCTGGTGCTGATGATAGAGCTTGTTGTTACAGGCTGTGGAATAGCCTACATTACAACGTGACGTGTGGGAGAGAGACGGGCACAAAGAACACAACACACAGGACAATTTCCCTAGCCAATCGTTGTTTTGGATTCTGCCTCTTTATGAATATCTCTGTTTGTCGAAAGAATGTTGTGTTCATGCGCGTGCGTGTGTTGTGTGTGACAAAGCTTATAAAACATGCACTGGTTTGTTTGGTTGCAGCAGCATGATCTGCGCCTCGACAAAGGGTCCCTTGTGTGTGTGTGTGTGTGTGTGTGTGTGTGTGTGTGTGTGTGTGTCAGACGGGCTACAGGCTATCTATGACCCTCCACAATCCTGCTGCTAACTGAATGTCAGACAGAAAGACAGGACCGTTTCTCTGCTGTTGATGTTCTCTATTTAATCAACATGGTATTTTTCTCTCTCTCTTGCTCTCTCTCACTCTCTTTCTCTCAGTTCATGGGCTACAATAATACATTATTATGTGTTTTGCCTTCAGAGGGGCTGTTAGGTATTCCTCCTCATGTGCTGATAGGCTCTGTGTTCTGTAGCCTATAGCTGATCTGTTTTCTAGTCATATCACAGACACCCACTGACTGGGCTGCCATGGAACTGGCTCAAATATGTTAATTGTATCACCACGCTGCTGTGTGTGTGTGTGTGTGTGTGTGTGTGTGTCTCTGTGTGTGTGCAAGCTGTTTCTGAGAAATTAGCTCTGTCCTCGTGCACGCACAGATATTTGATCGGAAGTATATTGTGTGTTGTTATTAGATTGACCTTGTTACGCTGGTTGACCGTGTCTGTAACGGGCTAGGACACAGAGGTCTGGTCTCTCTGTGACCGCTGGACTTTACAGGGTAAAGAGAACTCGCGGGAGGAGGTTAGATCGAAGCTGGCACGTTATTCTCTAGCCAGCCCTTCTTTCCTCTCCTCTCATCTACTTCTCTCTCCTCTCCTCTTCTCTCTCTACTCTTCTCCTGGCATTACATTCGCTCCCACAATTTCTGTCCTCTTTTCCTCCTTCCCCTTTCCTGTCACCCTCTTCTCTTCTCTCTTCTCTCTCCTCTGTTCTCTCTCCTCTCCCCTCTATTATCATCTCCTGTCCTCTACCCTCCTCATCTCTTCTCCCCCTTTTCTTTCTCCCCTCTCTCATGCTCCCCATTCCCCTGTCTCTCCCTTCCTCCCCTCTTGTACTCTCCTCTCCCCTCTCTCATGCTCCCCTCTCCCTCTCTCTTTCTCCTCCCATTCTTCCTCCCTCATACTCCCCTACTCTCTCTCCTCCCCTCTCCCTCCTCTCTCCCCCTCCCCCTCTCTCCTCTCCCCCTCTCATACTCCCCCCCTCCTCCTCTCCTCTCCTCCCCCCTCTCCCCTCTCACTTCTTATCTCCCCTATCTCCTCGCTCCCCTCTCCTCTTATCTCCCCTATCCCCTCTCTCCTCTTCTCTTCCCCTCTCTCCTCTCTTCTCTCCCCTCTCTCCTCTTCTCTCTCCTCTGTTCTCTTCTCTGTAAAACTCACTCATCCGTAATTCATCTTTCTCTTCTCATCAGATCACCTCTTATTTTCTCCTCACCACTTTCTCTAGTTCACCAGAGGCCCTCCCTGGTATAACATTGAAAACAGTGTGTGTTCAGGATTATCAGTTCTGGCTGACTCTGTGGTTGTAGGGATGCTGCTGACACTATTCCACAATAGAAGCAATTAACTGCAGCTTAACTGTGTGGCTGAGCTGCTCTGAACCCAGCCCAATCCGTGCGCGGTGTGATTGAACTGTCAGGAGTTTTGTGTTGGGCTGTCTCTTCCGCTGTTCTTTCCTTGCTGCTGTTGTTGTCCTGACTAAGTGTCTGTGCCTTGATGTTTCCACAGCTTTACCCCAGCCTCTACTAGGGTCGGGATGATGACAGAACAGAAGTTTGTATTAGGATAATAACAGTGACATTACTAGTCCCACTGCTCCATATCTGACTGTGTGGATTACACATCCTAGGACTCACACTCACAACCACACTCTCCTCTCCATGGCATGGGTTTAAAACCAGTAACTTTAGTTTATTTACTAAATATTTTCTTAAAACTGCATTGTTGGTTAAGGGCTTGTAAGTAAGCATTTGTTTTGATTTGATGCTATGGCTTGTCTAGATGTTTAAAAGGACCAGAATGGGCAAAACCTACCCTAAGCTATTTTAGCCGTTAAAGCTAGGGGTCAGTGGTTAGAAGTACATTTGTGCACAGTATAAGGTGCAGTAAGCCCATTCTAGCTGGGCCCAGTTCAATACTAACTGTCACTATAAGGCTGATGGCTGTGAGCTGAGTTTGTGGTTCTAGTTGATTGGCATGATCAGGATAGTTTCCAGCCAAGTGTTTTATACAGCTAATATTTCATCTTCTCTTTGCTTCATCCCTCATCACCATCATCTGAATGGTCCCATCGTCTGTCTACCCTTCATTACAGAGTCCCATTGAAGAGCCTGCCTGGTCCCGTTCCAGAGACTGTGTGTGTGTGTGTGTGTGTGTTTGTTCGCGTGTGTGATGATAAGAGAAGGTAGCAGCAATACTCAGAGCGACGCCGATAGCTACGTCTGTCTAACATTATGTTAAATAAACATAATTTTGTCTTGTTCACTTCTCAAACGCGTCCCTTCGCTGGGCTACGGAAAAGAGAACAGCTCCCAGAGTGTGAATGTAGCAATGTTCCACAGTGTCAAAGAACAATGTGGCAACTACACTAACGCTCTGAAAAAATCTAAACTGAAATGTTTCTATAGAACTCAGATTCCATCTAATCTGTGTATGGATATGACTGTTATTGTGGGATTGTTCTACTTCTCGACATCCATCATCTCAAAAATGGTTTGGTTGAAAAGCCCATCATGACTGTAAGACAGTTAAATCAATCCATCCTGCTGGAATTATCCCGCTGGCTCTTTGTTGCTGCGCTCCAGTTTTCAGCTATCAACTCATCTGGCCTTTGGAACACAGAAGGTCTGATTGGAACATAGCTGTTGGGAGTTTTAGAAAGTGTGCCTGTGAGTATGGAAGAGAGGAAGAGAGGAGAGACAAGATGAGACGAGACGAAACGACTGAGTGGAGGAGAGGGAGAGGGAGAGAAGAGAGGAGAGGGAGAGAGGAGAGGAGGGGGAGAGAAGAGAGGAGAGGAGGGGGAGAGAGGAGAGGAGAGGGAGAGATGGCCACTGTTGCCTCTCCATGCTCTGTGGGGGAGTAGGTCCTGGTAGCTGTTAGGCACTTTGTGACTAAGGCATTTGTTAAAGGGTCTATACAAACAAGATGTTATTGATCATTGACGTATTGTATTCTCACAGTTATGCCTGCTGTAAGGTTCATCACACACGTACATACACACACACACACACAGCTATATTGTATGCTCAAAAAACAAGTACAAAATAAAATTCTCAAAAAGATAAGTGTCCAAATTATTGGCACCCCTAAAGATTCTTATAAATTAAATCAAACAAAATTAAATCTGCATTAACATTCTACTTTTTTTAATTAATCTAAGTTTACGGAACTGTATTGTGGCATTCCATGGCTTCCTGTTTTACTGGGGTATAAAAATGTGGTAACGTGTGCAGAATCCCTTTGTCATCCATCCAGCCAGGTCACCCATGGTACAAGTCAGTATTTGACGACCATCCATGTCTGAGGATGTGGGGAGATGACGTAGAAACCAGCCACTAGGGGCAACAATGAGCACTGTTACCTTCAAGTAGGTTTCGGTTTTGCTAGGGTGTTGTGGATGGGGATGATGGAGGGGCATCTGCCTCTAATTCCAAGGGTTGCAAGTTCGAATCCAGTGATAGAAAGTTGTTTTTCAGCCTATCCCAAACCTTAACCCTTACCTTAACCATTCTGAGTTCATGCCTTACCTTAAGATTTCAGAGTTAATGCCTAAACTTAACCCTAACCTTAACATTTCAGAGATAAGGCCTAAAGTTAACCTTAAACACTTCAAAATTATATTTGACTTTTGAGAAACGTGGATGAACGTCTAATTTTGATGTGAGACTGTGAGAGCTAAAGGCAAAGAACCCATGCATGAAAAGAGACAAATGGTTGTTGACTTTCGTAAGTCAGGCAATGGGTACAAAAAAACGACTGAAATACCAAATATACCACTTACCACAATTAAGAAGTTTAAAACCATTGGAACAGGGGTAAACTTGCCCGGTAGAGGATGCATGTGTATCTTGTTCCCACGCACAGTGAGGAAGATGGTTTGGAAGCAAAGAAAAGTCCAAGGGCCACAGTTGGATAATTACAGAACTTGGTTACATCTTGGGGTCACCAAGTCTACAAATCTACAATTAGACGCCACATCCATGCCAATAGGCTATTTGGAAGGGTTGCCATGAAAAAATACTTTATTGAGAACAACCAACAACCAATAGAGCTCTTTGGCCACACACACCAGTGGTGGGTTTGGCTTCGAAAGAAGGATGCATATGCAGAAAATAACCTCATACCTATGGTGGTGGATCTGTGATGTTATGGGGCTGTTTTGCTTCCACTGGTCCTGGGGCCCTTGTTAAGGTCAATGACATCATGAACTCTACCAAGTACCAGGACATTTTAGCTAAAAACCTTGTTGACTCTGCCAGGAGGCTGAAGCTTGACCGCAAGTGGATCTTCCAGCAAGACAATTACCCCAAGCACACATAAAATCTACAAATAAATTGTTAATTGACCACAAAATCAACATTCTGCAATGGCCATCTCAGTCTCCGGACTTAGTTGAACCCAACTGAAAACCTGTGGTTTGAATTGAAGAGGGCAGTCCATGAGCGCAGACCGAAGGATATCAAAGATCTGGAAAGATTCTGTATGCAGGAATGGTCTAAGGTCCCTCCCAATGTGTTCTCCAATCTCATAAAACATTATAGAAAAAGGCTAAGTGCTGTTATCCTCGCAAGGGGAGGGTGCATAAAGTATTGAAAACGGGTGCCAATAATTTTTACATTTACCTTTTTTAAAGATTTGTATTTATTACTTGTTAAAAATAAAAATAAATCTCTGAGTAATTGTATCAGTATAAAATAATGTCATTTTCCAATGTTTTAAGCATACAATATAGCTCAGTATTTGTATTATTTATTTTATACAGTCTTCTTTGCTCATCTTGATCAAGGGTGGCAATCATTTTGGAGGTGACCGTAGATCACACACACAAACAGTCTCTTCTCTCCTATCTCTGAAACCTGAGCTCCCAGATGGATCGAACTGACGGGAAGAAGACTGACTAACGTTGATGACATCACCCATTAGGTTGACTCATATTGATGACGTAACCTATTAGGAGCATAACTGATATGACCAGAGATGGTTTGGATGCTGTCATCATTCTTGGTATCAGAACTAGTGATGGTGAAGTAGTTGGATTGCAGCAGAAGTGGGAAAGTAGAGGAGAAAATGATGAAGTGATGAGGAATGTATGGCTGTAGTGATGGTATAGGAGAGAATGATGAAGTGATGAGGAATGTATGGCTGTAGTGATGGTATAGGAGAGAATGAAGAGGAGGAGGGAAGCAGAGGAGTGAATGATAGGGTCATCATCAGACACATACTGCCATACAAACCATATAGTGAAAGAGAGAGAAGAGAAGTGAGAGAGCGGAGGAGTGAATGATGAGCCATAAATGACCATGGTGATATTGAAAGAAACGGTTATGATTCACTGAGGTCTGCTAATTGGCTCCATTATACACTGGTTTAGTTAAGGTCCCTCTGTGTGTTTTTATGTGTGTGTAAACTCAACTCCCACTCCTGCCTGCCTCCAGATACCAGTAGAGTAAAGGTTTGAGATTGAGGGAGAGAAGGAATTAAAGGAGGAGATCGAGAGGAATACGGAGGTGTGGGGGCAGAAGGAGAGAGAGAGAGAGTGATGGGGAGGTGTGGGGGCAGAAGGAGAGAGAGAGAGTGATGGGGAGGTGTGGGGGCAGAAGGAGAGAGAGAGTGATGGGGGAGATGTGGGGGCAGAAGGAGGGTGAGAGAGTGATGGGAGGGGTGGGGGCAGAAGGAGGGTGAGAGAGTGATGGGGAGGTGTGGGGGAGAAGGAGGGAGAGAGAGTGATGGGGAGGTGTGGGGGCAGAAGGAGGGAGAGAGAGTGATGGGGAGGTGTGGGGCAGAAGGAGAGAGAGAGAGTGATGGGGGAGGTGTAGGGGCAGAAGGAGGGTGAGAGAGTGATTGGGAGGAGTGGGGGGAGAAGGACGGAGAGAGTGATGGGGGGAGGTGTGGGGGGAGAAGGAGAAAGAGAGAGAGTGATGGGGGAGGTGTGGGGGGAGAAGGAGGGAGAGAGTGATAGGGGAGGTGTGGGGGGAGAAGGAGGGAGAGAGAGTGATGGGGGAGGTGTGGGGCTGAAGGAGGGAGAGAGAGTGATGGGGGAGGTGTGGGGGCAGAAGGAGAGAGAGAGTGATGGGGAGGTGTGGGGGGCAGAAGGAGGGAGAGAGTGATGGTGGAGGTGTGGGGGCAGAAGGAGAGAGAGAGAGTGATGGGGAGGTGTGGGGGCAGAAGGAGAGAGAGAGTGATGGGGGAGGTGAGGGGGAAGAAGGAGGGAGAGAGTGATGGGGGGTGTGGGAGGAGAAGGAGGGAGAGAGAGTGATGGGGAAAGGTGTGGGGGCAGAAGGAGGGAGAGAGTGATAGGGGAGGTGTGGGGGGAGAAGGAGGGAGAGAGAGTGATGGGGGAGGTGTGGGGGGCAGAAGGAGGGTGAGAGAGTGATTGGGAGGTGTGGGGGGAGAAGGACGGAGAGAGTGATGGGGGAGGTGTGGGGGGAGAAGGAGAAAGAGAGAGAGTGATGGGGAGGTGTGGGGGGAGAAGGAGAGAGAGAGTGATAGGGGAGGTGTGGGGGGAGAAGGAGGGAGAGAGAGTGATGGGGGAGGTGTGGGGCTGAAGGAGGGAGAGAGAGTGATGGGGGAGGTGTGGGGGCAGAAGGAGAGAGAGAGTGATGGGGAGGTGTGGGGGCAGAAGGAGGGAGAGAGTGATGGTGGAGGTGTGGGGGCAGAAGGAGAGAGAGAGAGTGATGGGGAGGTGTGGGGGCAGAAGGAGAGAGAGAGTGATGGGGGGAGGTGAGGGGGAAGAAGGAGGGAGAGAGTGATGGGGGGGTGGGAGGAGAAGGAGGGAGAGAGAGTGATGGGGAAGGTGTGGGGGGCAGAAGGAGGGAGAGAGTGATGGGGGAGGTGTGGGGGCAGAAGGAGGGAGAGAGGGATGGGGGAGGTGTGGGGGCAGAAGGAGGGAGAGAGAGTGATGGGGGAGGTGTGGGGGGCAGAAGGAGGGTGAGAGAGTGATTGGGAGGTGTGGGGGGAGAAGGACGGAGAGAGTGATGGGGGAGGCGTGGGGGGAGAAGGAGAAAGAGAGAGAGTGATGGGGGAGGTGTGGGGGAGAAGGAGAGAGAGAGTGATAGGGGAGGTGTGGGGGGAGAAGGAGGGAGAGAGAGTGATGGGGGAGGTGTGGGGCTGAAGGAGGGAGAGAGAGTGATGGGGGAGGTGTGGGGGCAGAAGGAGAGAGAGAGTGATGGGGAGGTGTGGGGGCAGAAGGAGGGAGAGAGTGATGGGGGAGGTGTGGGGGCAGAAGGAGAGAGAGAGAGTGATGGGGAGGTGTGGGGGCAGAAGGAGAGAGAGATGATGGGGGAGGTGAGGGGGAAGAAGGAGGGAGAGAGTGATGGGGGGGTGTGGGAGGAGAAGGAGGGAGAGAGAGTGATGGGGAAGGTGTGGGGGCAGAAGGAGGGAGAGAGTGATGGGGGAGGTGTGGGGGCAGAAGGAGGGAGAGAGGGATGGGGGAGGTGTGGGGGCAGAAGGAGGGAGAGAGAGTGATGGGGGAGGTGTGGGGGCAGAAGGAGGGTGAGAGAGTGATGGGGAAGGTGAAGGGGGAGAAGGAGGGAGAGAGAGTGATGGGGGAGGTGTGGGGGCAGAAGGAGGGAGAGAGTGATGGGGAGGTGTGGGGGGAGAAGGAGGGGAGAGAGAGTGATGGGGGAGGTGTGGGGGCAGAAGGAGAGAGAGGGTGATGGGGAGGTGTGGGGGCAGAAGGAGAGAGAGAGAGTGATGGGGGAGGTGTGGGGGCAGAAGGAGAGGGAGAGAGTTATGGGGGAGGTGTGGGGGCAGAAGGATAGAGAGAGTGATGGGGGAGGTGTGGGGGAAGAAGGAGGGAGAGAGAGTGATGTGGGAGGTGTGGGGGCAGAAGGAGAGAGAGAGTTATGGGGGAGGTGTGGGGGCAGAAGGAGAGAGAGAGTGATGGGGGAGGTGTGGGGGGAGAAGGAGGGAGAGAGAGTGATGGGGGGAGGTGTAGGGGCAGAAGGAGGGAGAGAGAGTGATGGGGGAGGTGTGGGGCAGAAGGAGAGAGAGAGAGTGATGGGGAGGTGTGGGGGCAGAAGGAGAGAGAGAGTGATGGGGGAGATGTGGGGGCAGAAGGAGGGTGAGAGAGTGACGGGGAGGTGTGGGGGGCAGAAGGAGGGTGAGAGAGTGATTGGGAGGTGTGGGGGGAGAAGGACTGGAGAGAGTGATGGGGGAGGTGTGGGGGGAGAAGGAGGGAGAGAGAGTGATGGGGGAGGTGTGGGGGGAGAAGGAGGGAGAGAGGGATAGGGGAGGTGTGGGGGGAGAAGGAGGGAGAGAGAGTGATGGGGGGAGGTGTGGGGCTGAAGGAGGGAGAGAGAGTGATGGGGGAGGTGTGGGGGCAGAAGGAGAGAGAGTGATGGGGGGAGGTGTGGGGGCAGAAGGATGGAGAGAGTGATGGTGGAGGTGTGGGGGGCAGAAGGAGAGAGAGAGAGTGATGGGGAGGTGTGGGGGCAGAAGGAGAGAGAGAGAGTGATGGGGGAGGTGTGGGGGCAGAAGGAGAGAGAGAGTGATGTGGGAGGTGTGGGGGGCAGAAGGAGAGAGAGAGAGTGATGGGGGGAGGTGTGGGGGGCAGAAGGAGAGAGAGAGTGATGGGGAGGTGAGGGGGAAGAAGGAGGGAGAGAGTGATGGGGAGGTGTGGGAGGAGAAGGAGGGAGAGAGAGTGATGGGGGAAGGTGTGGGGGGCAGAAGGAGGGAGAGAGTGATGGGGGAGGTGTGGGGGGAGAAGGAGAGAGAGAGAGTGATGGGGGAGGTGTGGGGGCAGGAGGAGGGAGAGAGAGTGATGGGGGAGGTGTGGGGCAGAAGGAGGGTGAGAGAGTGATGGGGCGGTGGAGGGGAGAAGGAGGGAGAGAGAGTGATGGGGAGGTGTGGGGGCAGAAGGAGGGAGAGAGTGATGGGGGAGGTGTGGGGGGAGAAGGGGGGAGAGAGAGTGATGGGGGAGGTGTGGGGGCAGAAGGAGAGAGAGAGTGATGGGGGAGGTGTGGGGGCAGAAGGAGAGAGAGAGTTGATGGGGGAGGTGTGGGGGCAGAAGGAGAGGGAGAGAGTTATGGGGGAGGTGTGGGGGCAGAAGGATAGAGAGAGTGATGGGGGAGGTGTGGGGGAAGAAGGAGGGAGAGAGAGTGATAGGGGAGGTGTGGGGGGAGAAGGAGGGAGAGAGAGTGATGGGGGAGGTGTGGGGCTGAAGGAGGGAGAGAGAGTGATGGGGGAGGTGTGGGGGCAGAAGGAGAGAGAGAGTGATGGGGAGGCGTGGGGGCAGAAGGAGAGAGAGAGTGATGGGGGAGATGTGGGGGCAGAAGGAGGGTGAGAGAGTGACGGGGAGGTGTGGGGGCAGAAGGAGGGTGAGAGAGTGATTGGGAGGTGTGGGGGGAGAAGGACGGAGAGAGTGATGGGGGGAGGTGTGGGGGGAGAAGGAGGGAGAGAGAGTGATGGGGGGAGGTGTGGGGGAGAAGGAGGGAGAGAGTGATAGGGAGGTGTGGGGGGAGAAGGAGGAGAGAGAGTGATGGGGGAGGTGTGGGGCTGAAGGAGGAGAGAGAGTGATGGGGGAGGTGTGGGGGCAGAAGGAGAGAGAGAGTGATGGGGGAGGTGTGGGGGCAGAAGGATGGAGAGAGTGATGGTGGAGGTGTGGGGGCAGAAGGAGAGAGAGAGAGTGATGGGGGAGGTGTGGGGGCAGAAGGAGAGAGAGAGAGTGATGGGGGAGGTGTGGGGGCAGAAGGAGAGAGAGAGTGATGTGGGAGGTGTGGGGGCAGAAGGGAGAGAGAGAGAGTGATGGGGGGAGGTGTGGGGGCAGAAGGAGAGAGAGAGTGATGGGGGAGGTGAGGGGGAAGAAGGAGGGAGAGAGTGATGGGGAGGTGTGGGAGGATAAGGAGGGAGAGAGAGTGATGGGGAAGGTGTGGGGGCAGAAGGAGGGAGAGAGTGATGGGGGAGGTGTGGGGGGAGAAGGAGAGAGAGAGAGTGATGGGGGAGGTGTGGGGGCAGAAGGAGGGAGAGAGAGTGATGGGGAGGTGTGGGGGCAGAAGGAGGGGGAGAGAGTGATGGGGCGGTGGAGGGGGAGAAGGAGGGAGAGAGAGTGATGGGGGAGGTGTGGGGGGCAGAAGGAGGGAGAGAGTGATGGGGGGAGGTGTGGGGGGAGAAGGAGGAGAGAGAGTGATGGGGGAGGTGTGGGGGCAGAAGGAGAGAGAGAGTGATGGGGGAGGTGTGGGGGCAGAAGGAGAGAGAGAGTGTGATGGGGGAGGTGTGGGGGCAGAAGGAGAGGGAGAGAGTTATGGGGGAGGTGTGGGGGCAGAAGGATAGAGAGAGTGATGGGGGAGGTGTGGGGGAAGAAGGAGGGAGAGAGAGTGATGTGGGAGGTGTGGGGGCAGAAGGAGAGAGAGAGAGTTATGGGGGGAGGTGTGGGGGAAGAAGGAGAGAGAGAGTGATGGGGGAGGTGTGGGGGAGAAGGAGGGAGAGAGAATGATGGGGGAGGTGTAGGGGCAGAAGGCGGGAGAGAGAGTGATGTGGGAGGTGTGGGGGCAGAAGGAGAGAGAGAGTTATGGGGGAGGTGTGGGGGCAGAAGGAGAGAGAGAGTGATGGGGGAGGTGTGGGGGGGAGAAGGAGGGAGAGAGAGTGATGGGGGAGGTGTAGGGGCAGAAGGAGGGAGAGAGAGTGATGGGGGGAGGTGTGGGGGCAGAAGGAGAGAGAGAGAGTGATGGGGAGGTGTGGGGGCAGAAGGAGAGAGAGAGTGATGGGGGAGATGTGGGGGCAGAAGGAGGGTGAGAGAGTGACGGGGGAGGTGTGGGGGCAGAAGGAGGGTGAGAGAGTGATTGGGAGGTGTGGGGGAGAAGGACGGAGAGAGTGATTGGGGGAGGTGTGGGGGAGAAGGAGGGAGAGAGAGTGATGGGGGAGGTGTGGGGGGAGAAGGAGGGAGAGAGTGATAGGGGAGGTGTGGGGGGAGAAGGAGGGAGAGAGAGTGATGGGGGAGGTGTGGGGCTGAAGGAGGGAGAGAGAGTGATGGGGGAGGTGTGGGGGCAGAAGGAGAGAGAGAGTGATGGGGGAGGTGTGGGGGCAGAAGGATGGAGAGAGTGATGGTGGAGGTGTGGGGGCAGAAGGAGAGAGAGAGAGTGATGGGGGAGGTGTGGGGGCAGAAGAGAGAGAGAGAGTGATGGGGGAGGTGTGGGGGCAGAAGGAGAGAGAGAGTGATGTGGGAGGTGTGGGGGCAGAAGGAGAGAGAGAGAGTGATGGGGGAGGTGTGGGGGCAGAAGGAGAGAGAGAGTGATGGGGAGGTGAGGGGGAAGAAGGAGGGAGAGAGTGATGGGGAGGTGTGGGAGGAGAAGGAGGGAGAGAGAGTGATGGGGAAGGTGTGGGGGCAGAAGGAGGGAGAGAGTGATGGGAGGTGTGGGGGAGAAGAGAGAGAGAGAGTGATGGGGGAGGTGTGGGGGGCAGGAGGAGGGAGAGAGAGTGATGGGGGAGGTGTGGGGGCAGAAGGAGGGTGAGAGAGTGATGGGGGCGGTGGAGGGGAGAAGGAGGGAGAGAGAGTGATGGGGGAGGTGTGGGGGCAGAAGGAGGGAGAGAGTGATGGGGGAGGTGTGGGGGGAGAAGGGGGGAAGAGAGAGTGATGGGGGAGGTGTGGGGGCAGAAGGAGAGAGAGAGTGATGGGGGAGGTGTGGGGGCAGAAGGAGAGAGAGAGTGTGATGGGGGAGGTGTGGGGGCAGAAGGAGAGGGAGAGAGTTATGGGGGAGGTGTGGGGGGCAGAAGGATAGAGAGAGTGATGGGGGAGGTGTGGGGGAAGAAGGAGGGAGAGAGAGTGATAGGGGAGGTGTGGGGGGAGAAGGAGGGAGAGAGAGTGATGGGGAGGTGTGGGGCTGAAGGAGGGAGAGAGAGTGATGGGGGGAGGTGTGGGGGCAGAAGGAGAGAGAGAGTGATGGGGAGGTGTGGGGGCAGAAGGAGAGAGAGAGTGATGGGGGAGATGTGGGGGCAGAAGGAGGGTGAGAGAGTGACGGGGGAGGTGTGGGGGCAGAAGGAGGGTGAGAGAGTGATTGGGAGGTGTGGGGGGAGAAGGACGGAGAGAGTTATGGGGGAGGTGTGGGGGGAAGAAGGAGAGAGAGAGTGATGGGGGAGGTGTGGGGGGAGAAGGAGGGAGAGAGAATGATGGGGGAGGTGTAGGGGCAGAAGGAGGGAGAGAGAGTGATGTGGGAGGTGTGGGGGCAGAAGGGGAGAGAGAGAGAGTTATGGGGGAGGTGTGGGTGCAGAAGGAGAGAGAGAGTGATGGGGGAGGTGTGGGGGGAGAAGGAGGGAGAGAGATTGATGGGGGAGGTGTGGGGGCAGAAGGAGAGAGAGAGTGATGGGGGAGGTGTGGGGGGAGAAGGAGGGAGAGAGAGTGATGGGGGAGGTGTGGGGGCAGAAGGAGGGAGAGAGTGATGGGGGAGGTGTGGGGGGAGAAGGAGGGAGAGTAGTGAAGGGGCATTGTCAGAAGTAACAGACAGCTTCTCTCTTGGGACAGAAAGCCATGCACTGTTTTCACTGCTCTTAACACACACACATGTACACAGGGCTCACATGTACAGTACATGGGCTTCTTCCAGCCTAAAGCTGAGCAGGAAAACATGAATAAAAGAACAGATAGAGGTTTCTCTTCACTGGCCACATTCATTGTGAATGGAGAGATGGAATGGAGGCAAGGAAGAGAGGAGAAGGAGAAAAGGAGGAAGAATGCTTTTAGCAAGTACCTGAGGGTTTCCATGGGGATTGCATGTAAACATGGAGAATGTTAATAAACATTAAAGCTGCAATATGTAACTTTCTGTGCGACCAGACCAAATTTGCATAGAAATAGATCTATATGCTTCCTGTTCTTAAGTTTAGTTTCTGTGTCTTTTACTTTTGGTTTTGTAAACCAGCTTCAAACAGCTGAAAGTACAATATTTTTGGTTATGGAAAATAGGTTTTACAACGTTTTAGATGGTACAATGATTCTCTACACTGTACTTGCTTGTTTTGTCACATAAACTAAAATTAGGCAAACTGTTAGAATTTTTGCAACAGGAAATGGCGGAGCGATTTCTGCATAGTGCATCTTTAAGAATGAAATGTCAGGACGGCAGCGAGGATGGAGGGAAGGATTTTAAAGTACTCCAACAGGGCCTAATGTATGTGTCCTGCAGTGTAACCGACTGGATTTGAACCCAGGTCGTCTGTTCACCTCATAAATGTGTTACCCATGCTGAACTACAACCTAGGCATCAGCTTGGGGAGCTAACACAAGTCTTCAGGTCTCAGACAAGGTTACTCCTCCCATGAGCAGGGTTTTACTGAATCGTCTCTGTTAGAAATGGTTGAGTTGGGAGGCAGTGGGATGCAGTAGGCCAACACAAATTATGATGAAAGTGCTTATTAGTCATTTGCTAATAATGCTTATTAATAACTTATGTGTTGCCCTTGAGATACATAGTTACACAACACTCTGTATAGAGAAAAACTGGGGGGCAGAGAGAGAGAGAGAGAGAGAGAGAGAGAGAGAGAGAGAGAGAGAGAGAGAGAGAGAGAGAGAGAGAGAGAGAGAGAGAGAGAGAGAGAGAGAGAGAGAGAGAGACCCACAGATGATGCTGTCTGTTCATCTGCATTGGTCATGCCTGGGTGGTATAGCACCTGCCTCTGACCTCACACACAGTCCAGCTGGGACTTTAAATCAGTCCACCAACCAAAGTTTTCCTAAACTCGGTCCTGGGGCCCCTCCTGGGTCCACGTTTTGGTTTTTGCCCTAACACTACACAGCTGTTTCAAATAATCAAAGCTTGATGATGAGTTAGTTATTTGAATCAGCTGTGTAGTGCTAGGGCAAAAACCTAAACGTGCACCTGGGGGCCAGGACCGAGTTTGGGAAACCCTGTAACCGACCCATAGCCTGACTCAAACACCCAGTTACAGATAGCATCGACCGGTGTGTGCGTGTTTGTGTGTTATCAGCTCACAGAGGAAATCATTAGGTCAGCTGTGCGTTCTCTCTGGAGGGCCTGACGGCCAGACACAAGCCAACACACAACTCAGCTTATCAGCTCCCAGCTCAATCAGCATCAGCCTATCAGCTCGATCAGCATCAGCCTATCAGCGCCCAGCTCGATCAGCATCAACCTATTAGCTCCCAGCTCTCTGTTGATTCACCCAATCAGGCTTCCAGCCTTAGAGAAACACTGAATTTGGTGCGTTCATTTTAGGGCGGGGATTCAATCCGATCTCACTTTGTCAGCTATGCGCCTTTTAAAGGTAATTTCTGATTGAGCCAACATACTATGCAGCGTTTACCATGAACGCAGTCTCCGCGAACGCAGTAACATTGCCTTTAAAAGCCGCAGACAAAGCGCGATCGGACTGAATCCCAGCCTAGGTCACCAGGGGTCCTAAAGTGCAAACTCAACCCACTGCCTCCCAACTCAACCATTTGTGCGTGTGTGTATGTGTGTGTGCGTGCGTGCATAGCTGCGGTTATGAGAGTGCGTCTCCATGGTGTGTTGTCGTGGTAGCTAAGGAATGTTTTTTCATAGTGAGTGTGTGTGTGTGTGTGTGTATGTGCGTGCGTGATTAGCTGCGGTTATGAGAGCGTCTCCATGGTGTGTTGTCGTGGTAGCTAAGGAATGTTTTTTCATAGTTACAGTGGATGCCATGTTGCCAGTTTGGGGTCTGAAGATGTGTTCAGCGTAGCCAATCAGATCTCACAACAACACCAATAAAAACAGACTAACAGATTAGTCGCTCACACACACACACACATACACACACACACACACATACACACACACACACACACACACACACACACACACACAGCCTCCTGTGTATTCTCTTTCAGTTTAGTCACTCAAGACTTGCCCTATAACCTTGGATGTCTTTATTGTTCCCACACATCAAATGGTAATGAATAGCCTCTATAGACATATCTCTCTCTCTCTCTCTCTCTCTCTCTCTCTCTCTCTCTCTCTCTCTCTCTCTCTCTCTCTCTCTCTCTCTCTCTCTCTCTCTCTCTCTCTCTCTCTCTCTCTCCCCCCCCCTCCACACACACACACTTGTCCTTCCTCTCCTCCACTCTCCTGCAGTGAGATGTTTGGCACTGTTAATGAGTCAGCACATAGTCACACAGGCTCTCACTCACAGCACTGTGCTAAATACGTTGCTAATGGGGTGATGTGATGAACACTGCATCAGGAACATGATAATGTGGTACTCAGCTCCACGTGGGTGTGTGTGTGTGAGACAGAGAGAGTAGAGAGAGGGAGAGATTGATAGGGAGGGAGAGAGAGGAGCCCACAGATGATGCCGTCTGTTCATCCGCGTTGGTCATGCCTGGGTGGTATAGCATCAGCCTGACACCACACACACACACACACACACACACACACACACACACGGTCCAGCAGGGACTTTGTGCCTGGAACCCTGAACAAGGGCATGAGGACGGTGTGAGTCAAGAACCGAAGGCTTTTTGAACTGAAAGCTTATGAACTGAAAGCTTTAGAACCGAGTGTGTTTGTGTGTTTTGTAGTTGAGTGTGTGTGTTTAAATCAGTGTATCTGAGAGGGAGTTTGCTGTATCTGATTATCTTCTCTGGGGTCATCGCTGATTGGTCGATTTGATGACTGCTCTACTTTCCTTTAAATCAGTCCACCAGCCGACCCACAGCCTGACTCAAACACCCAGTTACATATAGCATCGACCGGTGTGTGTGAGTGTATCAGCCTGACGGCCAGAAACAAGCCCAGCTCGATCAGCATCAGCCTATCAGCCTATCAGCTCGATCAGCATCAGCCTATCAGCTCGATCAGCATCAGCCTATCAGCCCCCATCTCTCAGCTGATTTACCCAAGAAGGCTTACAGCCTTTGAGCAACCTTTAATCCGATCGCACTTTGTCTGCTATGCGCCTTTTAAAGGTAATTTCCGACTGAGCCGACATACTATGCAGCGTTTCTCGTGAATGCGGTCTTCGCGAATGAGGGAACATTGCCTTTAAAAGCTGCATTGCAGACAAAGCCCGATTGGACTGAATCCTGGCCTAGGTCACCAGTGGTCGGGTATGCACTATGCAGCGTCTGTACATTTATGTTGAGACCATGACGCCCTAAGGTTCAAACTCGACCCACCCGGTTCAGCGGGCGAGCTAAAGCACCCATCCACCTCATTCCAAAGACCTATCTGGTTAAAAGGCTTATTCCTGCACCCAGCCTTAGTTCAAGCTGACCAGCATGTGTGTGTGTGTGTGTGTGTGTGTGTGTGTGTGTGTGTGTGTGTGTGTGCATGCTTAGCTGCGGTTATGAGAGTGCGTCTCCATGGTGTGTTGTCGTGGTAGCTAAGGAATGCTTTTTCATAGTTACAGTGGGTGGCAGGTTGCCAGTTTGGGGTCTGAAGATGTGTTCAGCGTAGCCAATCAGATCTCACAACAACACCAATAAAAACAGACTAACAATATAGTCAGCTGTCTACTGCTTTCTCTGCCAGTTTAGTTGCTCACAAACACACACACACACACACACACACACACACACATACACACACACACACTCACACATACACACACACACACACACACACAGCCTCCTGTGTATTCTCTTTCAGTTTAGTCGCTCAAGACTTGCCCTATAACCTTGGATGTCTTTATTGTTCCCACACATCAAATGGTAATGAATACCCTCTATAGACATCTCTCTCTCTCTCCCTCCTTCGTGATTGTGAAGGACACATTCAACATGTCGAATCGTAGGTATTGTGCCTAGAGGTACAGAATATGCCTCTGTTGACTGGAAATGTTATTTTGGTGAAACCGAATAGTTTAGATTTGGTTGATCAAGGACGTCAGGCTACGGAAACTTCTGCAAAGTGCCGTCTGTAAACAATGGCTCGTTTCGAGATGAAGCAAGGTGTTCCTGTGCTGAGGCTTTGGATCCAGATGGTGGTGGTTCGGTCTGACCCACTTCTAGACTAGCATATGTGATGGGTAGAGAGAGACAAAGTAAATGTACTCAGTGTACACTATAGTCACACATTTACAATATAACTCCCCCAATGGATTTACTCCTATACAATACACAGAGCTCAGCTGAGGAAATGAAATGTAATGTACAAAAGCATTTAGTGTTCAACCAACAAGGAATAAAAAGTATATTTGTACCAGATCAGGCACACCTGTTGTTGTGTGTCTTCCACATCTCCTCCTGTTTATCTGTAAAGAGGAAATCAGCCAGGCATGTGTTTGAGTTGGTGGCTGATGAAGGTTTGATGGATGGAGTTGACACTCTCTGCAGCCACAACAGACACTATTAAAGGGGCAATCAGCAGTTGCTACATACATTTTTGGACTTAAAAATGTATGTTATGTACCCATTGATTCTTGAAGAATATAACTTATTAATGCCTCATGAGCGTAGTTTCCCATCTTAGTACCCCATCAGAACCCAAAATGTAAGCTTGTTTTACTCCAACGTTTGTAAACAAAGAAAATATAATCAAACACTATATAGTCCCAAAACATGGTTAAAACTATCATTTTCATATCATTGATGGTCAGGCATTGCATCCATAGCTCTGTCTATGAATTCAAGAGTGGTTCCATTTCTCCAGCTCCATCCCTCAGCTTTTTACCGAACCAGGGGCGGGGAGTCTGCTTTGTTCTTGTGTCTACTGCTGATTGCCGCTTTAAAGTTAAAAGCTGTTTTTGTCAGTGTGAGGATGTGTGATTTTAAAAAGCAGAATGTTCTGAGAGCAGGTGTTATGTGATCCAATAGTATTGTTAGTATGGAGGGGCAGCAACACAGTGATACACTGGCCATGAAGGGTCTGACTGTGTGTGTGTGTGTGTGTGTGTATGTGTGTGTGTGTGTGTGTGTGTGTGTGTGCGCTGTTCTGTCCTTTTTAGTGCTGAGCTGTTGGACATGGCATTTTAGCATGCGTGGGAGCAGTGTGCCTGTCTATGCTTCCCCCCCCATCCCGTCCCGTCATGCTTGACTGGCTACCCTGTCTCTCCTCACCCAGAGAGTGCGTGATCTGCCTATGTGAGTGTGTGTGTATGTGCGTGTGTGCATGTGGTACATGCTTGTGTGCGCGTACTCTCTGTGTGTGTGTGTGTGCAGTAGAGAGCAGGTGTATTGTGCTGGGCTGGTCGCCCTGATGCCAGATAAGCCCAGTAGTCCTGAAACAGTTGAACAGACAGTAGTCCTGATAACAGTGGAACAGACAGTAGAACAGACAATGGAACATACAGTGGAACTGACAGAACAGACAGTGGAACAGACTGTAGTCCTGATAACAGTAGAACAGACAGTAGAACAGACAGTAGAACAGAACAGTATTCCTGCTCCAGTGAGGCCCTAACACAGCCACACTCACTAGACACAGTGTCACTACACATGCAGGGCAGAAAGGTTTTCAGGAGCTGTCCCTTGAGTTCCTCAGTCCTGCTGGTTTCTGCTTCTCTCTGTTTACCAGGCTAAAACAGGTCCTAACACAGCCACACCACACAAAGAGAAGAAAGGCTTTCTGGGTGTTCGGAGCTGTCTCTCTCTCTGCTCCAGCTCAAGGGTGCACAGCAGGCCCTTCAGTTACTCAGTCCTAGTTTGCATTTCTCCCTGGAAACACAACCTGGTAAAGGATAGCCCTAACACAGGGTTTCCCAGGATATTGATATTTGAATCAGTAGTGGTAGTACTAGGGCAAAAACCAAAACGTGCACCCAGGGGGGCCTCAGGACCAAGTTTGGGAAACCCAGACCTAACAGAATGAGAATAAGAATACAATTATTCTCAGAACTAAAAGCAGCGCTAGTGTCAAGACTGTATGACCCCTGGAAAATGTTACCTGAGTCTCATTCTCTTTCTCTCTTTTGTTCTCTCTTTCTCTCTCTCTCTCTCTCTCTCTCTCTCTCTGTGTGTTTCTCTAGCCGAGATGGACCCCACACCTCCACCCTCCTCCCCCTCTCCAGCCATAGGGAACACAGACAGAAACTATCCCAGGGGGAGAGGGCCCGAGGCTGGGTTAGGGCCCGGGGTGGGGATGAGTGCCGCTGGTGATCTGCTAGAGTCTGTCCTGGCCCAGAAGGATCATCTCCTCTCCCAGACAGGGGGTATGGTCCTGCCCTCAGCTCTGCCCCAGGACCTGCTGCCTCTCCTGGGGAGAGGAATGAGCACAGGGGGCCTGTCTGGAGGTCTGTCTCTGGATCAACAGGGTCTGTTGAAGAGGATACGACCCCCAGTTTCACAGCCCCACGACAGCGGACCCCCTCTCCCTTCACAGCCCACCCAGCCCAACAGCAACCCCCTCCCCTCCTCCTCTCAGCCCGGGACACACACACCGCCGGGACAGCGAGATGAGGTCACCACTATCGTCACGGCGACCGTGGACGCAGACACAGACATGGATGCAGACACACCTTCACCAGGTATAAGTGGTATACATTAAACCAGGGGTTGGAACCAAAATTATTTTCCAATCTTTTCGTTCTGAACAGAACCATTATTTTTTTTGTTCTGACCAGCAAAATAAAGTTCCTAACTGGTTCCACCAAAAAAAGTTTAGGTTTATATCGTTCCTTTCTGTTCATTTTCTTTACATTTAGCTCAACATTAAATTACTTCACCAATCAGTGCGGATAGAGCAGTTTTCTATCCTAAAGTTGTTTACGTGCTTGAGTGTAGGGCGCGAGATACAACTTAACATTTTGCGGGTGGGGAGAGAGGGTGAAGTGCATCTTGGGCATCTTGTGATATGCATTATCTGAATTAGGCCTATAAAATTATACCTACGGAGGAACTTTGAATGTCTTTGAACTTCAGAGAGTTGGCTTAACGTTGGACCAAAGCTAGCTAGCTAGCTAACAAACTTGAGCGCGCACCAGAATTAAAAACACGTCTTACCTTTTTGTATTTAATGAATCCAATGTGAAATGTGATAACTATAGTATCCATAACTAGCATTGAAAAAGTAAATCCATTATTTTCTAAAAAATCTCTCTCCCTATCTTCCGAATCACGCTTGTAGCTATCATCAGTAGGTGTGGTAGCGGCAGGTAGCCTACTCACGGACACACACTGGAAAAGATTTTCAGCTGGCAGGCAGACACTAGAAGAAGTTTCTGATTGACAGAGGGAGGACTTTGCATAGGCGCTTTGTTACGTTTTTTGTGGGACTGAGAAATATACCCGGAACATAAAAAACCGGTTCCCATGCTTTTAAAATAACGGTTCTGTTCCAGAACAGTATAGATCACTTTCGTTCCCGGTTATGATTCTGTTCCTTGAAAAATGTCATTATTTTCTGGTTTTTCTGTTCTGTTCCCTGAACCGGTTCCAACCCCTGCATTAGACAAGACTAGAGCATCATCAATGTTAGAGAACACCCTGTCCTTTTACAGAAAGCAGTTGTTGACCTTGTTTACCTTTCCCTCACTGAAGACAGAGATGTGCTTATCTCACCAGCATCCTGGATTACACTTTGAAATAAATTGCTTCTTAAATATTGTATTGTTAAATCAATGTTTGTCCCCTCCTCTCCTCTTATCTCTAGCTGTGTCTGGTTGTATGGTGAATTTCTCCGACCCCGAGGGATACATAGACTCTTCCGACGACCCCCCTCTCCCAGATGGAACATTCCTACACTGTACATACACCGTCACTGTGTACACAGGCTTTGGAGTCGAGTTACAGGTAAACAAACACACACATTCGCGTGCACTGACACAGACACGCGTTTTCACTGAGTGAGGTTACATACACACAATAATGCAATTTTGTGCATAATCAGATTAAAATAATAGTTCGATTAAAACGTTTACATGCTTTGCATGAAGAACGTATTCTCTAATTATCCTGTTTAAAATTAAACGTTCCACCACAGCGAACGTTATTTTTGGAAAGTATATTTGATTCTGAGTTCGGACATATAAAGTTTGTATGTGAAAACTACTTCTAAGACGCGTACATTGTTGTTCCGAACTCACTTCACTCGCCCTAAAGAGGGAGGCTCAGCTGCTTTTAGCACATGCGCAGATCAAATACACCGCTGGAACGCCGATTAAGGTGTTTACATTTCCTAATAATTTGAAAGATTGCTCAGAGAACCAGGTGTTTTAATTGACGTATGCTTACTTTCGATTTTGACCTTACGCCAATTCAGATAAGCAGAGTAAGCACACACTGTATATATATTTTCTGTTGTATTTCTGACTTTATGTTTTTTACCCCATATGTAACTCTGTGTTGTTTTTATTGCACTACTTTGCTTTATCTTGGCCAGGTCGCAGTTGTAAATGAGAACCTGTTCTCAACTGGCTTACCTGGTTAAATAAAGGTGAAATAAAAAAAAAGGTGTTTACATGACTATTGCATAATCTGCCTACTGCCAAAATGTAGTTTAATATCGAATTATTAGTGCGCATGTAAACGCGTTGCGTTGTGATTGTTGACTCTGTAATGATCTCAGGATTGTCTCTGACCCCTAGTGATGTCTACTGGTACAGCACCCTGCACTCCAAATCAAATCAAAGCAAATTGTATTTATCACATGCGCCGAATGTATACTTTACAGTGAAATGCTTGCTTACGAACCTTTCCCAACGATACAGAGTAAAATAAATAAATAATAAGAAATAAATAAATAGTAACTAACACAAGAGGAATAAAATTAAATGCACAAGAATAGAGCTATATACAGGGAGTACCAGTACCAGATCAATGTGCCGCGATACTTGAGGTAGATATGTACATGAAGGCAGGGCAAAGTGACTAGGAATCCAGATAGATAATAATAAGAGTAAAATAAAGAACAGAGTACCAACAGCAAATGATGTGGTCCTCTGTAGCTCAGCTGGTAGAGCACGGCGCTTGTAACGCCAAGGTAGTGGGTTCGATCCCCGGGACCACCCATACACAAAAATGTATGCACGCACAACTGTAAGTCGCTTTGGATAAAAGCGTCTGCTAAATGGCATATTATTATTATTATTATTATTATGAAGTGTAAAAGTGTGTGTGTGTGTGTGTGTGTGTGTATGTATGTTTGTTTGTTTGTGTTGTGTCGGTATGTGTGTAGTGTTTGAATGTGTGAGGGATTTGTGTGGGAGTGACAGTGTAGTGTGTGTGAGTGAGTGTGTATATGATGTGTATATAAAGTCTAGTGAGAGTGCAATTTTTCAGCCTGTCCTCCCACAACACTGGTGCTGTTCCAGGTCCTCTTTATTGCAGTCAAGCTCTAAGAAGAGATCTCAGAAGAGATGTGCAGTGCCATTAACAGTATCTTTAATGTGGTTTCTGAGAATTCTCACTCACTGTCTGCCCCTCCCCTTCCTCTCTCTCTCTCTCTCTCTCTCTCTCTCTCTCTCTCTCTCTCTCTCTCTCTCTCTCTCTCTCTCTCTCTCTCTCTCTCTCTCAATTCAATTTCAGTTTCAATTTAAGGGCTTTATTGGCATGGGAAACGTATGTTAACATTGCCAAAGCAAGTGAAGTAGATAGTAAACAAAAGTGAAATAATCTCTCTCTCTCTCTCTCTCTCTCAGGTGAAGAGTGTGAATCTGTCAGAGGGAGAGCAGCTGTCAATCAGAGGGGTGGATGAGGGCGGGGCCTTGCTGGTTCTGGCCAATCACACACTGCTGGTGGAGGGTCAGGTGATCCGAAGTCCGACCAATACCATCTCAGTATACTACCGCTCCTCACCTGAGGGGAGCATGGGCATGTTCCAGCTACACTACCAGAGTGAGCACACACACACAATCACACACTCACACACACACAATCACACACACACACACACTCACACAGTCACACACACACACTCACTCTTTCATGTTTTTAATTCAAAGCCTTCATTAGGTCCTAACTCCTAAGGGGCTGTTGATTCTCTGTCTACCTGATCTATTAATAGCCTAACCACTTAATCTAGTTTTGCAATCAATTAGCAGTGTGATTGGATGTCGTATCAATTAACCTATTAGCTGTGATTAATTGGTTTTCATCTCATTATGCAGTTGCTGTTTGATAGTGTAGTGGAGGGCTGTGGAGAGGCCATATCTCTGTGTGTGTGTGTGTGTGTGTGTGTGTGTGTGGTTGTTTGTGTGTGTATGTGTTATGTGTCACCTGTAATGTCTTCCTCTCTCATCTCACACCTGTGTACTCTGTGTCAGTTAAGATGGGACATAAATGGATAAATGGAGGAACATGGCAAACTACCTGCCTTTCATCTGGCCTGTCCTCTCCTCTCTCTATTATTCTGGTCTGTCCAGTCATATAACCATTATTCTGGCCTGTCCGGTTTTTAAAAATGTTAGTCATTTAGCAGACGCTCTTATCCAAAACAACTTACAGTTAGTGCATTCATCGTGAAATAGCTAGGTGGAACAACCACATATCACAGGCATAGAAAGTACATTTTTCCTCAATAAAGTAGCTATCAGTAAAGGTGAGGAGGAGGATTATTTAAGATACTGTTTGAAGAGGTAGGGTTTTTGATGTTTTTTCGGAAGATGGGCAAGCGACTCTGCTGTCCTAGCTTCAGGGGTAAGCTGGTTCCACCATTGGGGTGCCAGGACAGAGAAGAGCTTGGACAGGGCTGAGCGGGAGCTGCCCTCCCGTAGTGGTGGGTGGGTCAAGAGACCTGAGGTGGCAGAACGGAGTGCTCGGGTTGGGGTATAGGGTTTGAGCATAGCCTGAAGGTAGGGAGGGGCAGTCCCTCTTGCTGTTATGTAGGTAAGTACCATGGTCTTGTAGTGGATAAGAGCGCTGCAGCGTTCTGGATAAATTGCAGGGGTTTGATGGCACAAGAGGGGAGCCCAGCCAATAGCGAGTTGCAGTAGTCCAGACAGGAGAGGACAAGTGCCTGGATTAGGACCTGTGCCGCTTCCTGTGTGAGTTAGGGTCATACTCTACAGATGTTGTAGAGCATGAACCTGCAGGAGCGAGTCACTGCTTTGATGTTTGTGGAGAATGAAAGGTGTTGTCCAGGGTCACGCCACGGTTCTTTGTACTCTCGGAGGGCGACACAGTGGAGTTGTCAACCATGATGGAGAGGTCTTTGAGCGGGCAGGCCTTCCCCGGGAGGAAGAGCAGCTCCGTCTTGTTGAGCTTGAGGTGGTGGGCCAACGTCCAAGTTGAGATATCTGCCGGCACGCAGAGATGCATGTCGCACCTGGGTGTCAGAAGGGGGGAAAGAGAAAAGTAGTTGAGTGCCATCTGCATAGCAATGATAGGAGAGACCATGTGAGTATATGACAGAGCTGAGTGACTTGGTGTATAGAGAGAAGAGGAGAGAGCCTAGAACCGAGCCCTGGGGGACACCAGTAGTGAGAATACATGGTGCAGACACAGATCCTCTCAACGTCACCTGGTAGGAGCGGCCTGCCAGGTATAATGCAGTCCAAGAGTGTGCAGAGCCTGAGACGCCAAGCCCTGAGAGGGTGGAGAGGAGGATCTGATGGTTCATGGTGTCAAAGGCAGCGGATAGATCTAGGAGGATGAGAACAGAGAAGAGAGAGTCAGCTTTGGCAGTGCGGAGAGCCTCCGTGACAGAGAAGAGCAGTCTTGGTTGAGTGACCTGTCTTGAAGCCTGACTGGTTAGGGTCAAGAAGATCGATATGAGAGAGATAATGAGATCAGAGAGATAAGTTGTTCAGAGACAGCACCCTCAAGTGTTTGGGAAGAAAAGAAAGAAGGGATAAAGGTCTATAGTTTTTGACGTCAGATTAGTCAAGTGTTGGTTTCTTGAGGAGGGGAGTGACTCGGGCCATTTTGAAGTCAGAGGTGATGCAGTCAGTGGTCAGGGATGAGTTTATGAGGGATGGGAAAAGGTATCCAGCGATGGTCTGGAGGAGGGGAGAAAGAGGTAAAGGCGTAGGGTAGTTCTTTGTGAGTGAGACCAGTGGACTCAATAGGCTGAATGAATGAGTAGCGGATGTCGTCAACTTTCTTTTCAAAGTGGTTGACAAAGTCGTCCTCAGAGGGGGTGGGGGGGAGTTTCCTAGGATTAGAGGCAGAAGCTTGACATTTAGAGTGGTAGAAAGTGGCTTTAGCAGCGGATACAGAGGAAGAGAAGGTAGAGGGAGTGAAAGGATGATAGGTCCTCCGGAAGTATAATTTTCCTACATTTTCACTCAGCTGCCCCCAGCCCTGTTCTGTAAGCTCGCAAAGAGTCACTCAGCCACGGAGCAGGACGGGAGGGCCGAGCCGGCCTGGAGGAAAGGGGACAGTGTGAGTCATAGGATGCGGAAAGGGAGGAGAGTAGGGTCGAAGAGGCAGAATCAGGAGGGAGAAGGATTTAGCAGAAGGGAGAGTAGTAGTCATCTCAGATCAAATTATACCAGGAAGCCAACTGTTGAATAGAATAGCATAAAATAGACTAAGGTGAAAATGGATTTGAGATAAGCGCAAAGAGAATGGAAATCTCTCTCATCCTCTATATGTCCCTCTCTCTCTCTCTTCTTATTTTACGTTCTCTCTTTCTCCCACTCCCCTTCTCCCTCCCCCTCTCCCCCTGGCAGTATTCCGTTTGAGCTGTGCCCTGCCGAGGAGGCCTCACTTTGGGGATGTGTCCGTGCTGGACCTGCTGCCAGGGGGCACTGCCCGCTTCCACTGCCATATGGGCTACCACCTTCAGGGGGCAGCGGCACTCACCTGTCTCAACGCGTCTCTGCCTGTCTGGAGCAGCAAGGAGCCAAGCTGTAGAGGTAGGGAGGAGAGGGAGACAAACACACACACAGGGACACACACACGTCTCAATGCTTTGCTGCAGTCTGGAGCAACAACATGCCAAGCTGCAGAGCTGGGGAGACACATAAACACACACAAATCTACTCTACTCATCACCTCTGTCCCTCCATAGCGCTGTGTGGGGGGTCAGTGAAAAACGCTACAGTAGGGAGAATCTTGTCCCCCTCTCCCCGTCTGGGGCCCAACGCCACCCACGACCGCTCCTGCTCCTGGTCCCTGGAGGCCCCCACTGCACAGAGACTACACCTGCACCTGGAGAGACTGGCCCTTGAACCCACTGACAGGTGAGTGAGTGTGTGAGTGTGTGAGTGTGTGAGTGTGAGAGAGAGAGAGAGAGAGAGAGAGAGAGAGAGAGAGAGAGAGAGAGAGAGAGAGAGAGAGAGAGAGAGAGAGAGAGAGAGAGAGAGAGAGAGAGAGAGAGAGAGAGAGAGAGAGAGAGAGAGAGAGAGAGAGAGAGAGAGAGAGAGAGAGAGAGAGAGAGAGAGAGAGAGAGAGAGAGAGAGAGAGAGAGAGAGAGAGAGAGAGAGAGAGAGAGAGAGAGAGAGAGAGAGAGAGAGAGAGAGAGACAGAGATTTGAATGTGTAATCTATAATTGTGCTATAGTGCATCAAACTTGAAGTTGATTATAGGCTTGCATATCACAAACATCTTGGACCCATAAAGTATTGCTATGAAATATCTCCCCCCAGACTTGTGTTATGGAGCGGTCTGGATGCTGGGTCTGTGGTGCTGTTTGACTCTGGGCGGGGTGGTCCAATACCATTTGAAGGGGTGATCAGTGAAGGTCCAGCGGTCAGAGTCCAGTTCATCACAGACCAACCTAACCACAATACAGGCTTCAACATCCGCTATGAGGGTAAGAGCACACACACACACACACATACACACACACACATACACACACATTTATAAACACCAACTGTAACATTTCATAATATTTCATAACCTTTCTGTCTAACCTCCGCTCTCTCTCATCCTCCTGTCCTCCCCCTCTCCTCTCCTCAACCTCTCCCATCTCCTTCCCCTCTCCCTCTCTGCAGCGTTTGAGCGTGGGCACTGTTATGAGCCCTACCTGCAGAATGGTAACTTCAGCACCACTGACCAGGTCTATGGGGTTGGAGCTGTGGTGCAGTTCAGCTGTGATCCTGGTCACTCCCTGGAGCAGGGGCCGCCCGTCATAGAGTGTATCAACGCCAGAGACCCCTATTGGAATGACACGGAACCACTCTGCAAAGGTGTGTGGGAGGGAGGTTGGAGTGTTTGTGTGTGTGTGGTTGTGCGCGCATGTGTGTGTGTGTTGAGAGGGTTCTGATATCAAAGTGGCAAGCTATTGAGGCTAATGTGACAACACAGAGTTTAATGTGAGAACATAGTGTTACTGAGACACTGTTTAATTGGGATATCTCATCACTCTCCCCCTTCTTTCTCCCCTCCCTCCCTTCCTCTCTCACCCTCTCCTCACCTTTTCTCTCCCCCTCACCTCTCTCCCTTTCCCCTCCTTCTCCCCCTTTCACTCTCTCCTCCCTCTCCTCTCTCCCTCCCCCATCTCCAGCTCTGTGTGGGGGGGACCTAGCGGGTCCAGGGGGTGTGATCCTGTCTCCTAACTGGCCCGAGTGGTACGGAGAGGGAGAGGACTGCAGCTGGAGGATACATGTAGGGGAGGACAAACGTGTGCTGCTCGACGTACAGCTGTGAGAGATATACACACACTCAGAATATAAATATACAGACAGACCAACAGACAGACACACACACACACGCACACACCAACCACCTGTCAGATTCCTGATGGTAAGAGGTTATTACACTAGCCAGATGTTACTCATTAGCCAGCCTCTGAGGTCATCAGCTCCCAGCATTCCATCTGACTCATCCAGCCTGTAGTCTCTTACACCATTACCTCACACTGAGTCAGCCACATGGAGCTGATACCATATGCACTAATATAATTTACCCTGGGACGTGTTGGATGCATGAAATTTCAATTCACAATACTTTATGACAAAAGTACTTATTGCCAAAACAACAAACAATTCAACAGGACAAAAATACATTTAGAAACATCTGTCAGATAAGTGATTCAACAACTAGAAATGGAATCAACTATTCTCTCTCTCTCTCTCTCTCTCTCTCTCTCTCCCCCCCCACACACTCCAGTTTGAACCTGAGTGACAGTGACATGTTGACCATCATGGATGGTGATGAGGTCACCACCCATATTCTGGGCCAGTATGTGGGCGGGGCCGGGCCCTTCAAGATACAGTCCACAACCCCTGACCTCACCGTGACCTTCCACTCCGACCCTGCCGGCCTCGTCTTCGGCAAGGGAGAGGGCTTCATCATCAACTACATGGGTAAGAGGGGGATGGAGAGGAGGGAGGGAGGGAGGGAGGGAGGGAAGGAAGGAAGGAAGGAAGAAGAAAGAAAGAAAGAAAGAAAGAAAGAAAGAAAGAAAGAAAGAAAGAAAGAAAGAAAGAAAGAAAGAAAGAAAGAAAGAAAGAAAGAAAGAAGTGAGGGACAAGATGAATTCATGAGAGATGGTAGCTAATATTGGAGGTATAGCTGAATGGGATATAGCCTAGTCGACAGCCGAGTTGAAACAGAGTCAGAGAGTGAAAGAGGGACAGAGAGAGAGAGAGAGATAAAGGGGAGGATGAGGAAATGAAAGAGGGTGTAATGTCCCAGACTCTCTCTCTGTCTCTCTCTCTGTCTCTCTCTCCCTCTGCCCTTATTAAATCACATCATATTTGTCTCACCATCCTTCACGGATACACACACACAATTACTTGCAATGCACTTCTCGTTCACACAAGGAAAGACAAACATAAAATCACATTATGTACATAAATTATGCACACTCAATCATTCTATATGTACACTTTACACATCCGTACACACACACACACAAATGTTTGTTTTACTAACAATTGATTTCCATTCGAAATCCTATTTTCCCTAAACCTAACCCTAACTCCTAACCCTAATCCCTAACCTTAATTCTAACCCTAACCCTAAACCTAAAATAGCATTTGTCCTTGTGGGGTCCCAGCGAAATGTCCCCACTTGTCTGAATTTTCCTTGTTTTACTATCTTTGTGAGGACTTACAAGGATAGTAAAACCAAAAGCACACACACACACTTCTTTCCCCAGTGAGAAAATCCGAAAGGCATGCATAAATACATCCCTACTGCAACCCCTTCTCCTTTCTTATTTTGCGTGTGTGCATGTGTGTGTGCGCATGTGTGTGCACGTGAATGCATGCGTGTGTGGGCTGTGTGCTGTGTGAGTCTGTGTGCAGCGTGTGTGTGTGTGTGCACGTGGTGTGTGAAGGCACAGTAGAGGATAGCTAGCTAGATAAATGAGAAAGCCAGTCAATATAAATGAATAATTGAACCAAGAAGCCTGACTTGCACATCCCAGTGGACCAGTTACACAGAAACACACTGGAATACTGTATACACACACAAACACACACACAACCAAAATGTCTAAAGCCTACAAATGAATACATTTGATATAAATCACAAAAAGCGTTTATAAATGGAAGTTCCATGTGTCTGTGTGTCTCCATGGTAACAGAGGTGTCCCGTAACGACTCGTGCCCGGACCTCCCGGAGATCCAGAATGGCTGGAAGACCACGTCCCATACTGCCCTAGTGCGGGGTGCTCGCATCACCTACCAGTGTGACCCCGGCTATGACCTGGTTGGACGAGAGACTCTGACCTGTCAGCTAGATCTCACCTGGAGCACACAGCCCCCCTTCTGTGAGAAGAGTGAGTTAACGAGAGGGGGTTGGGGGAGGGTGTGTGTGTGTGTTAGAGCTGGGCGATATGGACAAAAATTCATATCACGATAAATTGACTGAATTATCACGATAACGATAAATTGAACAATAAGTTTATAACATTAATGTGCACCACAGTTTTTTTTTATATTACCCTTAAAACTACTACTACTGCTTTGAAAGTTGTACCTATCAATCACATATATTTAGCTGACTTATTTCATATTTCTCCCTTGCTCTTCTCTCTCTCTTTCTCTACTTCTACCCCTCCACTCTCTCACCCTGTCTCTCTCTCTCTCCCCCTCCCCCCTCCTCTCTCTCCAGTAATGTACTGTTCAGATCCGGGTCATGTGGAACATTCCACCAGGTCTCTGTCAGACGCTAAACTCCTGGTTGGGACCACCATCCAGTACAGCTGTTACCCCGGCTTCATCCTGCAGGACGGCTCTACACTCACCTGCTACGGACGAGAGCCCGGAACCCCTGTCTGGACATCCAAACTGCCCCACTGTGTCTGTGAGTACCTTTACATTTTACATTTTAGTCATTTAGCAGACGCTCTTATCCAGAGCGACTTACAGTTAGTGAGTGCATAAATTTTTCATACTGGCCCCCCGTGGGAATCGAACCCACAACCCTGGCGTTGCAAGCGCCATGCTCTACCAACTGAGATACAGGAGGCTACCTACGTGTGTGTGTGTGTGTGTGTGTGTGTGTGTGTGTGTGTGCGTGTGTGTATACATGCGTGCGGCCCTGGTAATAAATAGTGCACAGGGTCAAAAGTGCACTATATAAGGAATAGGGTGCCATTTGGGACAGAGCCCAAATGGATGAGTTTGTGCTACAGTAATGTTTTTCCAGGACAGGAGGCTGCAGTGTGTATTATAAACCTGAACAGTTCTCTCTCCTGTAGACCAGGCGCTCATTTTAATAGCGTTTGATGTTGCAGAGCTAATCTGTGATGGGCACTTAATCTCTGGCAGAGATGACTCGACAGGGTTGGCTTTCTCTTTGTTCTTCTAACACCGCTCCTAGCCTGTTTGTGTTCATGGTTATTAAAGTGTGTGTGTGTGTGTGTGTGTATGACAGCTTCCTCCTCCTTTCTGCATTCTCATGGCTATTAATCTGTGTGCGCGCGCACGTGTGAGGCGTTTGATATGCTAATGCAGTGTGCAGATCAGGCCCTGGCCACCTGGAAGAGGGGGCGGAGATTATCCATGAGTCAGGGCAGCTGGGCTTGAGTCTGTCAGACCAGGAGGAGAAGCTGTCAATCAACCACCCTAGCCTTCCTCCCTCCCTCCCTCCCTCCCTGTCAGTCTGTCTGTTTGAGTGTGACTCACACCTCCTTAGAACCAGTGTTCTCCAACCCTCTCCTCCAGTACCCCACGCTGTTCCACTTAGTTGAGCTATTTCACTTCTAGCACTGATTCGACTGGTCAAGGGCTTGATGATTGTTGAGCAGATGATGGTTTACCTCCCTGTCTCTCACTCCATCTCTCCCTCCTCCCTTTCTCTCTCTCTCTCTCTCTCTCCCTCCATCCCTCTCTCCAGCGGAGGAATCTGTTTCCTGTGAGAACCCCGGTCTCCCTGACAACGGGTACCAGATCCTGTCCAAGCGCCTCTACCTGCCTGGCGAGTCGCTCACCTTCGTCTGTTACCAAGGTTACGAGCTCATCGGCGAGGTCGCCATCAAGTGCATCCTAGGAAATCCGTCGTTTTGGAGCGGACCACTCCCACTGTGCAGGGGTGAGACCCAGCTCCCACGTACCACCCCTACAGACCTGCATGGAATGGAACATTCCTCATCATGACTTTCCACATAGACACAAATGTAGCCATTGGCCCTTGTTTTAGTAATGATAATTCAGTATGTCCCTGTGCATGCAGCTTTAGGCAGCCAGGTTGGTAGTTCCTCCTCTCTGTAGTTGTTTAAGACTGCTGGGCTGTGGTCAGAAGTAGTGTAACTATATAAGGAATTAATGGACGCAGCCCTAAACATGACCAAAAGTATGTGGACACCTGCTCGTCGAACATCTCGTTCCAAAATCATGGGCATTAATATGGAGTTGGTCCCCCCTTTGCAGCTAGAACAGCCTCCACTCTTCTGGGAAGGCTTTCCACTAGATGTTGGAACATTGCTGCTGGGATTTGCTTCCATTCAGCCACAAGAGCATTAGTGAGGTCGGGCACTGATGTTGGGCGATTAGGCCTGTCTCGCAGTCGGCATTCCAATTCATCCCAATGGTGTTCGATAGGATTGAGGTCAGGGCTCTGTGCAGGCCAGTCAAGTTCTTCCACACCGATCTCAACAAACCATTTCTGTATGGACCTCGCTTTGTGCACGGGGGCATTGTCATGCTGAAACAGGTAAGGGCCTTCACCAAGCTGTTGCCACAAAGTTGGAAGCACAGAATCATCTAGAATGTCATTATATGCTGTAGTGTTAAGATTTCCCTTCACTGGAACTAAGGGGCCTAGCCCGAACCATGAAAAACAGCCCAAGACCAATATTCCTCCTCCACCAAACTTTACAGCTGGCACTATGCATTGGGGCAGGTAGCGTTCTCCTGGCATCCGCCAAACCCAGATTTTATACACCTGTCAGCAACGGGTGTGGCTGAAATAGCCGAATCCACTAATTTGAAGGGGTGTCCACATACTTTTGTATATATATAATGTACCTGTATGATATACCTTACCTACTCTGTCAATGTCTGAGAGAATGTCTGATGTCTTGCAGCCAACCATGACTGCTTTGGCAACCATGCTTTGGAAGGTGAGTCTGTTTGTCTGTCTGTCTTTCTGACTCTGTGAGCCTGCCTGCCTGCCTGGTTGTCTGTCCGTTTTTCTGTATATTTTTCTGTCTTTGTCCATATTCTTGTGTGTCTGTCAATCTGTTTAAGCAGATCTTTGTTTGTACATACAGTAGTGACTTAAAGGGATTCTCCGGTACTTTTGTATACTTTTTAGTCAGTAGTTCTGAAAGTAGCACTCACAAGCCACATCACATGCCACATCACATGCCACATCACATATGTGCAGATATGTCCACCACGTCATTGCTCTCTCTTTCTCGCTCTGCTGTGTGTGCATCATGTGCATCTAGCTGTCACTCATATGGCGTGGGGGTGAAGCTCATTGGTTGAACTCAAATTGCTAGGGGGCTGCCCACTTGGGGGAAAGTGTAGGGAAAATGGCCCAGCACAGCTTCCAGAGAGACTGATGCTTTCAAACTAGGGATTTTGTGGCAGGTAAGACACTAATTCTGCTGATAGATTATGCATGTATGAACTACACATTGGCACATCCAGCCCAAAGCGGAAGGTTTAAATACTTAGTAGTCGCCAAAGTTCCTGGAGCATGTCTTTAATCAGCTACTGTCCAATCTGCAGTATTCTCCCTAATTACCTGTACTCTTTGGATCATTCTTGAATTGCGGTGGTAAAATCTGGCACCATGTAAAAACACTTTAAAATGACAAAAACATGAAAAATACATTTTCAGTTTTATTTAACTGTTATTTAACAAGAACACATATGTAAGTCCTTTATACTGCAACACATCTATTTGTATGCACTGTATAAACTACTGGGGGCTAGCAACTTGGCTTGTCCCACTGGTGAGTGTTAGAGGTGTAGTGACATGTTTTGGGGATTTAGATGTATCTACACTACCGTTCAAAAGTTTGGGGTCACTTAGAAATGTCCTTGTTTTCGTAAGAAAAGCAATTTTTTTGTCCATTAAAATAACATAAAATTGATCAGAAATACAGTGTAGACATTGTTAATATTGTAAATGGCTATTGTAGCTGGAAACAGCTGATTTTTTTATGGAATATCTACATAGGCGTACAGAGGCACATTATCAGCAACCATTAGTCCTGTGTTCCAATGGCACGTTGTGTTTGCTAATCCAAGTTTATCATTTTAAAAGGCTAATTAATCATTAGAAACCCCTTTTGTAATTATGTTAGCACAGCTGAAAACTGTTGTGCTGATTAAAGAAGCAATAAAACTGGCCTTCTTGAGACTAGTTGAGTATCTGGAGCATCAGCCATTGTGGGTCTGATTACAGGCTCAAAATGTCCAGAAACAAATAACTTTCTTCTGAAACAGTCAGTCTATTCTTGTTCTGAGAAATGAAGGCTATTCCATGCGAGAAATTGCCAAGAAACTGAAGATCTCGTACAACGCTGTGTACTACTCCCTTCACAGAACAACGCAAACTGGCTCTAACCAGAATAGAAAGAGGAGTGGGAGGCCCCGGTGCACAACTGAGCAAGAGGACAAATACGTTAGAGTGTCTAGTTTGAGAAACAGACGCCTCACAGGTCCTCAACTGGCAGCTTCATTAAATAGTACCCGCAAAACACCAGTCTCAACGTCAACAGTGAAGAGGCGACTCCGGGATGCTGACCTTCTAGGCAGAGTTGCAAATAAAAAGCCATATCTCAGACTGGCCAATAAAAATAAAAAATTAAGATGGGCAGTCTGAGATGTGGCTTTTTCTTTGCAACCCTAGAAGGTCAGCATCCCGGAGTCGCCTCTTCACTGTTGACGTTGAGACTGGTGTTTTGCGGGTACTATTTAATGAAGCTGCCAGTTGAGGACCTGTGAGGCGCCTAAAGGATTGATGGCCTTAGATTTGAACATTTGTGGCCTCCATTTCCGAAAAAATCCTAATTCACCTCAAATGTCTCATTGATGTTACTATCATTGGTGTTACTACTCCTACTGGTTGCACAATGTAATCATAATGGTAAAACACTTTTAAAGCCATTAAGCTACCTTTAGAATGGGAAGATGTACCCAAAGACATTTAAATACATAAAAATGTAGAAAAATTAAGTAAATTTTTTCCAAAATGCCATGCCCAAATGCCACTCTGATTCAAGAATGACCCATTTGTTAATTGTCGGATTCGCGTTGATATTTTTTGTCTTTGTATTGCTCTGTTATTATCACCTTTTCACTGGGACTGAACTGAAGTTATCCCTCTTCCTCCTTCCCCCTCGCTTTCACGCTCTCCCCTTACCTTCCTTCTCCTCCCCTCTCTCTATCGCCCCCTCCCCTCCAGTTGCGGAAGCAGCAGCCGGGTCAGGTCTGGACGGAGGCAACATGGCATTGGGCATCTTCATCCTTGTACTTCTGCTCTCCGTGCTGCTGGGAGGAGCCTATGTCTACGTCACACGGTAAGACCACGCTCCCTATCACCTCAACACACCTCTACACACCAGTGGACCTGTTCAACACAGTGACCTGTTCAGATTATCATTGGATAAATTCAAGTAGCTAATACCGCTTTCATTAAAAAATATATAATCCCATTTGTTGCCCAGTGAATGGGAGTCCCTGAACTCTCTACTTACTTGAAGACACTGGAGCTGAATATTTTGTATTAAATTCCATTTAAAAGCAATATTGTCCATCAATGGTCATATGGAAAATATAAAAACAAATTGCCCTTGTTACCTTCCTATCTGACCGTGCAACCTTTGTTACGGTTGAATAGCATCAGCCACAAGGTTACAGAACATTCAGATAGAAATGTATTGTGTAGAACAGACATTATTCTCTGTCATGTAGAATAGGGAATCTTGTCAGCTGCTCGACATATGACAATTCTATCTTCAACATTCCAAACGTTTCACCTCATTAAATAGGCTCCAAATGAATGAGGCAAGTGACTCATATGAGAACAGTAATATTATTTATCCTGCTCAGTTTTCTCTCTCTCTCTCTCTCTCTCTGCTCATGGAAACAGTTGTGTCATGAAATGTTTTTATAGTCCTGACACCCTGCTGTTCCTCTCTTGGCCACCAGGTGCCGCTACAACTCCAACCTGCGGCTGCCACTCATCTACCCACACCCCTACAGCCAGATCACAGTGGAGAGCGAGTTTGACAACCCACTCTACGAGACAGGAGGGGTGAGGAAGTACACGCATGCACACACACACACACAAACACACACACTAAAAACACACACAAACATAGTCATTGTATGAGACAGGAGGGTCTTTAATACTGGTCTATAACATCTCTCTCTCTCTTTCTCTCCCTCTCTCTCAGGACACCCGTGAATATGAGGTATCAATATGAGGACCTTCTCTACTGTTAGAATCCCAAAATGAAGAATCTTCCAGCCCACCAACCCCACTCCCTACCCCTCTCCTCCTCAGCCCCGCTCAAAAGAAGTGATGTAAATACAGACTGACTATAGTCCCGCCCCTTCCTCCCATGACCCTGTCCTCCAGTCACAGAGAGAGGAAACAGCGAGAGGGAAGACGAGTAGGAAAGGGAATGGGTGAGCGAGGAGAGAGGAAGAAAATAGGAAGAGAGGGGAAAGGAGAGGACAGGAGATACTGGGTGTTTCTCAATATTCTTACTACCATTCACTGAGCACGGAACGGTCGGAGTATGAGTCCAAATCAAAGTATGCGAAATGGCCACGGAGGGCAGTTCTTAGATGCGTACTTTGCTTGTAAACATTTCGAGGCATGCATCAATGCAAGCTTCAACTGAAATATTCCCAGGATTGTTGACATAATATGACGCAACCACATAAAAAACAATGCAACATTTCTTGAAATCAATGGCGGCTGGTTTTGAGCTGAAGCGAGAGAAAATGAACTCCGACTTTGGAATGAAAAGTTGCCCACTCACATCTCATATGTTGCCTGACTACAATATTTTATCTTGATCTTGTTCATTTTGGCATATTTAACTGCCTAGAATATCCACTGTAGTGTGCATAGACCGCAGGCTAACTGATGAAGAATTGGTAGCTAACTTTAGCTAGCTAACGTTAACCACAAAGAATTCGTAGCTAACGTTGGCCATCCACCTTTCATAACAACATTAGTTTTAGGTTGTTGGTTTTTTGTACAACTAGCTGGCTAGCTAGATTAATACGATTCACATATAGCTAGCTGATAATTACAAGCTTGGGTTTGCTTTATGTAGTTATCTTGTTTCGTCTGTATTGGTCAAAGGTAATACAGTAGCACAGGAGTGCGCAGTGCTTCTCAAATGTACATTTGTATGCATTCTCCACACTCTCATCCTCACAAGAATGTACTCAAGAGAAGGTCCTCGGAGAACGAACTCAGAGCATGAGAGTGTGGAGCACAGTAGCATGCATATTGAGAAACACCCACTGTGAACGGGGGCTGCAGGCGTTGGGAGATAGAGACAGAAGCACTATTTACTTGTGTCTACCATTAGCTATCAAATACAGGGACAGAGGGAGGGAGAGAGGGGAAGTAATAGGTGGGGAGAGAGGGAGACAGAGGAAGGAGGATGGGTGAGAGATAGAGAAGGGGAGGGAGAGAGAGGAGAGGAGGGGAGGGGATAGAGCCAAAGGGAACTAAGTATTGGTACATGAATGTGGTCCATTGAGATGTAAAACGTAGGGGTAAATTGGCACCTTAAAATCAGACACAGGAAGTGAGGTTACTATCTCTTCCTGTCTGCAGTCATTTCTAAGGCCTTGTCTTAGAACAGTTTGTAGTACTGGTTTTACCATAGTAACTGACCTTCCCTGTGCAAGCTCAACCAATCAACCATAACAACACCAGAAGAGACCGGCACCAGATTATGTATTTATTTTGATGTAAATGTGACGTTTTATGCAGATTAATGAATGTACATTTTCATTTTGAGAAGAAAAAAATAAAATATGTACCATGTTACTGATTTCCCGAAATAAATGGTAAAATAAAAAGTATAATAGAATCTTTATAAAAAATTAAAAATAAACACTTGTCTGTCATCTGTTATTTCTTCGAGAGCTAGGGACGATCAGGTGACTCCCAGTGTCACACCTAGATGAGCTAGAAACAGTCACAACAGTCACTGTCACTACGCATAACATGGAACAACTGTTTTACACTTGGAACATGAAGAAGAGAACATTCTCTCCATTCTGGCTAATTCAACAGTACATCCATACAGACCCACACATGCTGTATCTCAATACTTCCTCACATATTCCTTTTCTGGGAGCATTGCCTGGTAGGTAAAATAACTGTTGTTTTTCACTTATTGTGCAGTCTCTTGTCTCTCACACACACTCAAGTTGTGACATAGTTTCTGTTTCTGTTGAAACTGGTTCACTTTCGTTCAGACCCATCAGTTTTGTCATCCCCTGACCTCAATAGACAACAGCCTCAAAAACACAGTTGCTTCTCCATGTTTCAATACTTATTGTTACTACCTGTTTTTGTAAATAAAAAGTTACTGTTGCAAAAATTGTTATTTACTTAGCAGCAAAGATTTGAAAACAAGTGGGTGCTATTCTTAGGGTGTGTGTTTGTGTGTGTCATTAACCAACAAAACAGCTGAATAGAGAGGGGGGTCAGACTCAAAGAGTTTGTGTGTGTGTGTGTGTGTGTGTGTGTAAAGGCAGGCGTGACTGAGTAGTGCAACAGAAAGTAGTCACAAGAAGCATAAAAAAATAGAAGCTTTACCCTCAGAACTGGAGAAAGTATATGAGTTATTTGTTCTCAAAGGTGCACTATGCAGAAATCGCTCCGCTATTTCCTGGTTGCTCAAATTCTAAGCGTTCACCTAATTTCAGTTTATGTGACAAAACAAACAAGTATAGTACAGATAATCATTGTATCATCTAAACCACTGTGAAATATATTTTTGATAACCAAAAATATTGTATTTTTAGCTGTTTGAAGCTGGTGTACAAAACTGAAAGTAAAAGACACAAAAACTAAACTTAAGAATGGGGAAGCATATAAATAGTGCACATAGAACAACATATCTACCACTTCTTAGACATGCTTTAAATGAGAATGACAGATCTATTACTCGCTTTTCTGTGTGAATTTGGTCAGGTCGCCCAAAAAGTTACATATTGCAGCTTTAATTAAGGGTTAGGGTCAGGGGAGATTTGTCATTCAAATTTTATTTAATTTGGAAGTTGCAATTGTCCCACTGGGCACACACTGGTTGAATCAACGTTGTTTCCACGTCATTGCAATTAAATTACGTTAAACCAACGTGGAATAGACGTTGAATTGACATCTGTGCCCAGTGGGGTGACTTCTGTCCTCTAGCATGGAGATAAAACAGAATAAGGCCTACTGGGTCAGAGAAATCAGTCCTGAGAGTGCTTCAACCTCGCCTCTCTTTTCTAACTACTTCATTCTTCCTTCCGTCCCTATCAACTCACTCTGTTCTGCACCAGGCTTCACACTCATACTAGTTCACCACAGTTCAGCTTCCTCTTCCGCCCGTTAAGGTACAGAAAACATTCTCTCTCTCTTTCTTTTATGTAAATGTTTTATAACAGATTGTGTATTTTGTTTGCCTTTTGTTGCTTGTTTGTCTCTTTCAACCGTCGTCCCTTTCTCACCCTGTCCCCTCCACCTTCCCTCTCTCTCCCTTTATCTCTCTGTAGGTTGGTGTATCTGCATATCTGTGTTATATTTATTACCGTGATTACTGGAGTGACAGCAAAGGTTCTAGAATGCCTGATAAGACTATATGAAGTTTGCATTTCATATTTACTGAGACAGGCACTGACTTGGTGAATAATAATATAGATGTAACTGATGCAACACAGAACGTGTCCAGACAAGAGGTTTGTTTGAATCCCCTGCATTACCCTTATCTTTGATATTTGCATCATGAACTCCAAACAAAGTTTTCCATCTACACCATAAAAATATTTTACCTGTGCAGGAATAGGCCCTGGGTGTGTTGTAGTAAGATTTCTGTAGTAAAACAAAAACCCTTTCCAGGTTGTTGCGGAGATACAGCATGAGGAGGAAGTGGGCATTTTTTTAGGAACCTGCCAGACTAGTTCCTCTCAGATAAACACTCCAGTGTTCTGCAGTGCTCCCAGAAGAGAGAGAGTTTTTATGCATTGAATATGAAATGTACAATTTCCTGTCCGTCTTGTTTCTCTCCCTCTATTCCAGAAAGTACCTCTCTACCTTTATTTCACCAAGGTCAGTCTCACTGAAACTTAAAATCTGTTCTACAAGAAAAACCTGGTAAAAATAGCAGCACACACAGTTGGCCTACTGCCTATGACCAAGAGACCATGACCAAGCACAACCATTTCCATCAGTGATGCGTGTGTCAGTACGGAAGGGGTTAAAAGGGCTCCTGATCCTGGGTGGACTCTACACCCTGACCCAGTTCCTGCGTTTCTGTCTGCCTTGCCGGCAGCCATCCCAGGGTGCGGGCGAACCTGTGACCGTGCTGGTCCGGGACGGGTGGAGGGTCAGTGCTGACGTTCCCCTGGTGTTTGTGGGAGGGGTGCCTCGCTCCGGGACCACCCTGATGAGGTATGCCAAGAGAAAGGAGGGGGAGAGTATTTATTTACTTGTATTTACCAATGTACTGTAGTTGTATTATTCTAACACTCAATATGGTTATATACTGTATGTATTTACCTCTGTACCCTGTCATTTTGATCTCTGTCTTATTTCCCACCCTGTGTAGGGTCATGCTGGATGCCCACCCTGCGGTGCGGTGTGGGGAGGAGACGAGGGTCGTGCCCAGGCTGCTGGGCCTAAAGCTGGGCTGGGCTCCTGAGAAGGAGGGGGTCAGTACCAAGGTCCTGGACCGAGCAGTCACTGCCTTCCTCCTTCAGATCATAGCAGGACACGGGGAGCCAGCACCTCTACTCTGCAATAAAGATCCCTTTACTCTGAAGAGCGCTAAGTACCTCGCTCATCTCTTCCCCAAGTAGGTCTGACATACTTTACTATACACACACACACACTCACACACACACTTCCATCACAAGACACATATACTCTTAAAAAAGAAGGTGCTATCTAGAACCTAAAAGGGTTCTTTGGCTGTCTCCATAGGATAACCCTTTGATAACCCTTCTTGGTTACAGGTAGAATCATTTTGGTTCCAAGTAGAACCTTTTTGGGTTCCATGTAGAACCCTTTCCACAGAGGTCTACATGGAACCCAAAATGATTCTCCCTGGAACCAAAAAATGGGTTTTACATGGAACCAAAAAGGGTTCTTCAAAGGGTTCTCCTATGGGGACAGCCGAAAACCCTTTTAGGTTCTAGATATAACCTTTTTTTCTGAGAGTGTACACTGACCCAAAAGCCTCTGTCACCACACATAATGGTGTGATCTAGTGTGGCTTTTAATTTAATTAATTAATTAATTAAATTGTAATTTAATATGCCATTTAGCAGACGCTTTTATCCAAAGCGACTTACAGTCATGCGTGCATACATTTTACACTTTTCACATGCTGACCTATATGAGCCATATAGACAGTACAAGAGTGAGTCATTAGTGACTCACTCAGCAGCCTGGTTACCTCCTACAGTACAGAACACATAGTATGACTGAATACCAGAGCTCAAAGTCCTGATGGAACAGGAGATAACTTATCTACTTTTTCTCTCTTTGCTTGTCACTGACTCCGCCTAACTGGGGTTAGATAGAATTATGAGCAGTGCTTGGGGTGGGAAGTTGTAAAGTTATCAGTTTCTCTCTTTCTCCTCAACATTTCTCTCCCTCCTCTATCCCGCCATACCTCTACGTCCTTCCTCTCTCTCTTTCTGCAGCTCTAAGTTCCTGTTGATGCTGAGAGATGGCAGAGCGGCAGTGTACTCTATGATTTCGCGTCGTGTGACGATTGGTGGCTTTGACCTCTCCAGCTATAGGGACTGCCTGGCCAAGTGGAGCAGAGCCACACAGGCCATGCTGACACAGTGCACTCAGGTGTGTGTGTTTGTGTGTCTATCTGTTTAGGTGGTTGGAGAGTGGTGCCTGACGTGTGTGCGTGCATGCGTGCATCTGTGCCTGCATGTGTGTGAGTGCGCGCCTTTGTGTGTGTGTTTAGGTGGAAAGTGATGACCAACCATGTGTGTGTGTGCGTGCGTGCCTCTGTGTGTGTGTGTGTGTGTGTGTGTGTGTGTGTGTGTGTGTGTGTGTGTGTGTAGGTGGGCAGTAAGAGGTGCCTGGCTGTGAGTTATGAGAGGCTGGTGCTCCACCCTCGCTCCACCCTGCAGACAGTGCTAAAGTTCCTGGGTCTGCCATGGCACGAGGGGGTTCTGCACCACGAAGAGGCTATAGGAAGACCTGGAGGAGTCTCACTGTCAAAGTGTGTATGAGTGTATGTCATAGAAGGTAACAAGGCCATGCTACATCACAAAGACTCGGAGGAGTCTTGCTGTTTTGGTGTGTGTTTATTAATGTGTGTGTGTGTGTTTGTGTGTGTGTGTGTTTGTGTCACAGAACGGAACGGTCCACAGACCAGGTGATGAGGCCAGTGAACTTAGAGGCTCTGACTCGGTGGGTAGGTCACATCCCCCCAGACGTAATGGCAGACATGGACGCTATCGCCCCCATGCTAGGGAGACTAGGCTACGACCCCAGAGCAAACCCACCGAACTACGGACAGCCTGACCCACAGGTCCTCAACAACACACAAAGGGTACGGACACACACACACACACACACACACACAGGTTTTGCTGATGTAAACGTTATGTCCTCTCTCTATAGGTTTTGAGGGGAGACTTTAAAACTCCTGTAGCAGGCCTACATCTGAAAGGACGGCCCCTGGTGAGTCTAACAGAAAAGCCACCTATCCTCAATGTCTAGGCGACTGCTGATTGACTGTTTTTAGTATAGAACTGATCAGTGTTGGTTCTGTCTACATCCTTCTTTAGACGTCCATGAAAGGTTCACAGACAGAGAGGTGACAGGGTCAGCGCCTGGAACAATGGTCACCCCTGACATATAACCCCTGATTATCCTCTCAGGGAAGACAACAGCATCAACCAAAAGGCTGGTGGCTAAGCATCAAGCACAGTCACAGGGCATTACCATTCATGTTCTCTAGACCTCATTGATCTGAAAAAGTGATGTGCAATGGAGAAAAGTATATGACATTGTTTTTTTTACATTTAAAAAATGTATTTACTTACTTGAATAGGTTCTCTCACTGCCTCCGTTTTTTGGGGTCCTTACAAAAACAAAATAATGGACAATCTTCACTATATTTTTGGTGGTATCAAAGTGCAGCCAGCAGCCATATGGATGAACGGAGACAAGGGAAAAAATGTGCTCTTTTGGAATCCGAGAATGAAAACACTTACACACTCATCTCTAACATGTAGGCTCAGCATTCCTGAACAGTCCCATTACAAGTCAGAATGTTGAATAAACTTATTTTTAATTTACTTTACCTGTTGTCCGCTGATTTTGTCCTTATGTAGGAGGTAATCTGAGACAAAATATCCACAAATGTTATTAGCCCAACTTTCAGTACGCTGGTCTGTATATGGTTAGTATTTCCGGATTACATTTTCAATACTGATATAATTCGCAGGTGACAAACACTTGCACAATATGGCTGAGCCTAACCAAACCACAGCTGATTGCGAGAAAACCGAGCCTAACCAAACCACAGCTGATTGGATGCACACTTCAGTCGACTATGTTCGGTTACATTCGGCTATTGTTGACACATTGTGCATCACGTGCAATGCGTGAAGAGATTGAAATTACAAGTGACAGAACCTACAAGCACCGCAAAAAGTTGGCTAAACAACCCTTTCCTGTGGATACCCTATCTCCACCTCCTACCGCCAAAAGGACCAACAGCATGTACAACTGGTAAAGTAAGTGTAAATATAATTTTAGTCAACATTCTGGCTTGTAAAGACTGTTGCGTCTTTTTTGGGGGCGACTTCGATCATACTGATAATCCATGGATTAACCATGTTTTAAAAAGATCAGACTGTCACCAGAGCGGTTTAGAAGGTATTGTAGAGATTTACTTGGTTCTTCGCGCTCTATCAACTCCTTGTGGTGGGCCGGGTGCCTGCAGGCTGACCTCAGTCATCAGTTGAATGGTGTTTCCTCCGACACATTGGTGCGGCTGGCTTCCGGGTTAAGCGGGCGGGTGTTAAGAAGCGCAGTTTGGCGGGTCATGTTTCGGAGGATGCATGACTCAACCTTCGCCTCTCACTAGCCTGTTGGGGAGTTGCAGTGATGAGACAAGATTGAAATTGGGGAGAAAAAGGTGGTAAAATACAACAACAAAAAAGGTTAAATTCATGTCCATGCAGGGCTCTAGTTGTGACGTTTGACTTTACCATTTAAATACAATTTGCAGACTGTCGGCCACACTTGATAACTTGAAAACTAGCACTTACTAAAATAAGCAACAACTAACTGGATGGAACAGTGAGGCACATAACACACAGCACCCCTTCTACCGGCGTTTGGGGGGAGGGTTCTTGAAATGTAACATCCAATCAAAATCAGCTGACAATTCAAACTGTTTTTGCAATACAAAATTCTCCAGACCTCCAAGGGAGGTGTGACATTAAAACCAGTAGATAGTGATAGTGCTGACTTCATCCACGTATTCCTACGGAAATCTCTCGATGGCACATGAAGCCGGAAGTATTTGAATTTGAAGCGTGCCATATAGCTGAATGGGGCTGAATGGCACCAAAAGATTGCTAAGGATCATGGTGAACGTGGACGTAACTAGCAAAGGATCACGGTCGATGTAATCGTTTTCATATTTTCTTAATGTCTATGGCAAGAGGGCGCAATCCTCCTCGTAGCCTGCTAGCCCGTGATTGGTATGTGTCAGCACGTGGTCCTGTGTGACAACAAATGTAGTAGTCAGAATGGATCACTATTTCATTAAATATGTTGATTTGTAGTGAACTTTAAAATAATTCATAGTGGGGATCGAACTTCATCATAATAAACTAATTTTAGAGGCCAAAACGAGCGTCTAAAAAAAGATTTGGGACGTTTTGGTGATCGTAATTTACATAGGCTTTCTAGGGCATACCAGGGCTTTTGGCACCGCTAGATTGCTACGCAGTAACCGACCAGCAGAGCTTGTGACTTCACTCTCCAGACCGGACACTGGGGGCCTGATGGCAACAAGAGACTAGCTAGATATAGGATGGTTGATGTTAGGATAAGGAATCTTTATAAGAGGGGTGGGAGCGGGGAATGGCTGTGCCTGTTTGTGTAGAATGAAAATGTTGATCCATGCTGTAAATAATTTGTGTTTCTATTAAATCAATGTTATGGCCTAAAATAAACTGTCCAATCCAGGTTACATTCTTCATTGCATATACTGTATGTTTTGATTCAAAAACTCTTCCCTGGTTGATCTCCTACACTAACTACACTGCTGCTTAAAAATGTAGCAAAACTGTGCTTACTCAAAAAGTAAAGATGTTGGTTTTACTGAGGCACCTGTGGGCCTGGGTAAAAAAAAAATGCTTGTTACTTGTCAGTGTTCCAAACGGAACAGTATTTGTCTTTTTACCTAAACATGCAAACACCATCAGATAGAATTCATAGCAAGACGTGCATTGGGTTGGTCAGATTTGAAGAAATATAACAGAACAGATAAACTGGAATGACATTCACTCTCAAGGGACGGGTTGCCAAAAATAACTAACTGAAAGACCCCCAATAACATTTTACATTTTAGTCATTTAGCAGACGCTCTTATCCAGAGCAATTTACAGTTAGTGAGTGCATACATTTTCATACTAACATGACTGCATTGAGGCATATGTCACTGTGCTTCTATGGCTATATGCACCCAAATTGTTGCATGCCCACCCACAAACGAATTTCTGGCTACGTCACTGTTACTGACATAAGTTATTAACTATCTAAAACACAAACCGACTTTACTAGTTGGCAAGGTTAATACTGCGCCATCTGTGACTGGATTCGCGTTGATTGCGCAGCGCGTTGCTAGAGAACCACGACTCACTATTTTTGCACATTTCTACCTCCGCCAATGGACGACCTCTTTTATATGACCATTCTTACACCATTTCTTAAAAATGAAACATGAATATAAAACATCTTCAATTTCATATATGTCGTGGAGTTAGTCACTTTTATGGACAAAATCCATATGATTAAGGTTCTTTTATCAAAATCCGCAGTTTATAGTTCCATTTGGTGTAATGGCGAAGGGATACGTAACCGGCGACGTATAAATACCACAGCCCTTTGTTTGTGATAACAGACTCGTTTACAGAAGACTGGAGATTCAAGAACATCGGCGTTGAAAATTTGCTTGTAAGTAGGTTTATCCAAAATGAGCACGAAAGACAACTTTTTTCACAAAGGAACTTAGTTTAGCGTAATATTCATTATAAGGTAATTGCCTTTCCAGTCTTATTAAGGAGGTACGAATAGACGTCGACGTCAGACTAGCAACTTTATGGTAACGTTAGCTAGCTACGGTAGTTTATTGACTAAAATAAAGTTATGGTGTTGGCTAGCTAACTAACCAGCTAAAACAAGGCGCTCAACAATAGGAACATTTAAGGGTAACCCTTTGCATCAAGCTAGCTATTTATCTAGCTAGCGTACGTTAGCAGCTCAGGTGGAGGGAATGGTTGGCTAGCTAACAGTGTAAAACACCGCGCTCGAGACCTAAACCCAGCTAACATCCTTGACCTGGTTAAACGGGCAGTAAGTCTTATTTTGATGTAAAATGGGCTTAGGCGAAGTTAATTAGCGAAAAATATTGCGTTTTGGCTGCAAATGAAATGACTGCACTATATATTTTCTAAATGGTCAGTTAGCTAGTTATTACTTCAGGACTCGACTGAGGTTTTTATGACAATTCGACGAAAAAATGACAGCCGCTAGTCAACAGCTTGCGAACAAGATAATGGAGCTTGTTCTAAAATGGTGGCACCTGGAGCCTACTGATGTAATAGTCAGCTGAGTTCTACCTCCAATGGGAAGAGCTTTGCGCTACCCTATTTAGAAGTTAACCCACTGCATTTCGGAATTGTTATGAATACTAGTTTGATACCTGTATGTATACCTGGTTTAATACATTGTTTATTAGGCATATTGGTTTTAGGCTTATGTGATCAGTTTTAGTCTTAACAATTTCTCTTCCCCAGTGTCAAGATGCAGATCTTTGTGAAGACCCTTACCGGCAAGACCATCACCCTAGAGGTTGAGCCCAGTGACACCATCGAGAACGTCAAGGCCAAGATCCAGGACAAGGAGGGAATCCCCCCAGACCAGCAGCGTCTGATCTTCGCCGGCAAGCAGCTGGAAGATGGCCGCACCCTCTCCGACTACAACATCCAGAAGGAGTCCACCCTCCATCTTGTGCTCCGTCTGAGGGGAGGCATGCAGATCTTTGTGAAGACCCTGACTGGTAAAACCATCACCCTTGAGGTTGAGCCCAGTGACACCATCGAGAACGTCAAGGCCAAGATCCAGGACAAGGAGGGCATCCCCCCAGACCAGCAGCGTCTGATCTTCGCCGGCAAGCAGCTGGAAGATGGCCGCACCCTCTCCGACTACAACATCCAGAAGGAGTCCACCCTCCATCTTGTGCTCCGTCTGAGGGGAGGCATGCAGATCTTTGTGAAGACGCTGACTGGTAAGACCATCACCCTAGAGGTTGAGCCCAGTGACACCATCGAGAACGTCAAGGCCAAGATCCAGGACAAGGAGGGCATCCCCCAGACCAGCAGCGTCTGATCTTCGCCCGGCAAGCAGCTGGAAGATGGCCGTACCCTCTCCGACTACAACATCCAGAAGGAGTCCACCCTCCATCTTGTGCTCCGTCTGAGGGGAGGCATGCAGATCTTTGTGAAGACGCTGACTGGTAAGACCATCACCCTAGAGGTTGAGCCCAGTGACACCATCGAGAACGTCAAGGCCAAGATCCAGGACAAGGAGGGCATCCCCCCAGACCAGCAGCGTCTGATCTTCGCCGGCAAGCAGCTGGAAGATGGCCGTACCCTCTCCGACTACAACATCCAGAAGGAGTCCACCCTTCACCTTGTCCTGCGTCTCCGTGGAGGCAACTAGTTAACTTCTCCTCTGCTCTTAACGATGTCTCATCTTAACCCCAATTTCCCTCCATCCCTAATTCCCTCCTAACCTCCAACCGCACCCCTTGACCTCTACTCCAATCCCACCTCTGACTTCCCCTCCCACCCTAATCTCTAATCCCCAGCTCTTTTTTGAATTTCAATAAAGTTCAAGCATTCCTGACATTGTCTGGTTGTCTTTTGGAGTAAGATATTTACATATTTGAATAGCACCTGGTTGTAATGGCTTTAACTGGTATTGCCAGTTTCTAATTTGAAGTACTAATGCCTCAGAGGCAGTTCTAGTTCTATGGTATGTTAAACCTAATTGAAATACCTTGTGCTTCTGGATTATCTTGGCAAAGGAAAAATGCTCACTAACAGGGATGTAAACAAATTTGTGCCCAAAATGAAAAGATTTCTGCATGTGGACAATTTCTGGGATCTTTTTTGGCTCATGAAACATGGGACCAACAATTTACAGTGCTATGAAAAAGTATTTGCCCCCTTTCTAATTTTCTCTACTTTTGCATATTTGTGGTACTGAATGTTATCAGATCTTCAACCAAAACCTAATATTACATAAAGGGAACATAAATGAACAAATAACACACTTATTTCATAAACAAAGTTATGCAACACCCAATTCCCCTGTGTGAAAAAGTAATTGCCACCTTACACTCAATAACTGGTTGTGCCACTAGCTGCAATGACTCCAACCAAATGCTTCCTGTATTTGTTCAGTCTCACGTCGCTGTGGAGGAATTTTGGCCCACTCTTCCATGCAGAACTGCTTAAACTCTGACGTGTGGGTTTTCAAGCATGAACTGCTCGTTTCAAGTCCTGCCACAACATCTCAATTGGGATTAGGTCTGGACTTTGACTAGGCCATTCCAAAACTTTCAATTTGTTGCTTTTAAGCAATTTTCATGTAGACTTGATTGTGTGTTTTGGATCATTGTCTTGCTGCATGACCCAGCTGCGCTTCAGCTCTCAGACTGATGGTCTGACATTCTCCTGTAGAATTCTCTGATACAGAGCAGAATTTATGGTTCCTTCTATTAAGGCAAGCCGTCCAGGTCCTGAGGCAGCAAAGCATCCCCAAACCATCACACCACCATGCTTGACCTTTGGTATGATGTTCTTACTGTGGAATGCAGTGTTTGGTTTTCGCCAGGCATAATGGGACCCATCTTGTCCAAAAAGTTGACTTAGGTTTGCCAAAAAGCACCTGGATGATCAAGACTCTTGGAAGAATGTTCTATGGACAGATGATTCAAAAGTATAACTTTTTAGACATGGTTCCAACGGTTTGGGGAAGGCCCTTTCCTGTTTCAGCATGACAATGCCCCCGTGCACAAAGCGAGGTCCATACAGAAATGGTTTGTCGATCGGTGTAGAAGAACTTGATTGGCCTACACAGAGCCCTGACCTCAACCCCATCGAACACCTTTGGGATAATTTGGAACGCTGGCTGCGAGCCAGGCCTAATCGCCCAACATCATGGCTCAACCTCACTAATGCTCTTGTGGCTGAATGGAAGCAAGTCCCCGCAGCAATGTTCCAACATCTAGTGAAATTCCTTCCCAGAAGAGTGGAGGCTGTTCTAGAAGCAAAGGGGGGACCAACTCCATATTAATGGCCATGATTTTGTAATGAGATGTTCAACGAGCAGGTGTCCACATACTTTTGGTAATTTAGTGTACTTCATGATGTGTAGTATATAGATGTTCAAGTGCTTTATTTGCTATTTGCAGGTATTAAAAGTAATACATTGAAATCGATGGGATGGTCATAATGCCAAGCAGTTGTCATAAGTGATGATGCAGGCAGTCAAGATGCTCTCAGTGGATGACCATTGCAATATATTAATACCGTGAATTCGGAAAGTATTCAGACCCCTTGACCTTTTCCACATTTTGCTAGGTTACAGCCCTATTCTAAAATTGATTAAATAAATGTTTTTCCTCATCAATCTATACACTACCCCATAATGATGACGCGAGAACTGGTTTTTAGAAATGTTTGCCAATTTATTAAACATAAAAACAGAAATATCTTATTTACGTAAGTATTCAGACCCTTCGCTATAAGACTCGAAATTGAACTCGGGTGCATCCTGTTTCCATTGATCATCCTTGAGATGTTTCTACAACTTGATTGGAGTCCACCTGTGGTAAATTCAATTGATTGGACATTATTTGGAAAGGCACCCACCTGTCTATATAAGGTCCCACAGTTGACAGTGCATGTCAGAGCAAAAACCAAGCCATGAGGTCGAAGGAATTGTCCGTAGAGCTCCGAGACAGGATTGTGTCGAGGCACAGATCTGGGGAAGGGTACCAAAACATTTCTGCAGCATTGAAGGACCCCAAGAACACAGTGGCCTCCATCATTCTTAAATGGAAGAAGTTTGGAACCACCAAGACTCTTCCTAGAGCTGTCCGCTCGGCCAAACTGAGCAATCAGGGGAGAAGGGCCTTGGTCAGGGAGGTGATCAAGAACCCGATGGTCACCAAAGGAGCTCCAGAGTTCCTTTGTAGAGATGGGAGAACCTTCCAGAAGGACAACCATCTCTGCAGCACTCCACCAATCAGGCCTTTATGGTAGAGTGGCCAGACGGAAGCCACTCCTCAGTAAAAGGCACATGACAGCCCGCTTGGAGTTTGCTAAAAGGCACCTAAAGGACTCTCAGACCATGAGAAACAAGATTCTTTGGTCTGATGAAACCAAGATTGGACTCTTTGGCCTGAATGCCAAGCGTCACGTCTGGAGGAAACCTGCCACCATCCATACAGTGAAGCATGGTGGTGGCAGGGACTGGGCGACAATCTGGATCGAGGGAAAGATGAACGGCACAAAGTACAGAGAGATCCTTGATGAAAACCTGCTGCAGAGCGCTCAGGACCTCAGACTGGGGCGAAGGGTCCCCTTCCAACAGGACAACGACCCTAAGCACACAGCCAAGACAACACAGGAGTGGCTTTGGGACAAGTCTCTGAATGTCCTTGAATGGCCCAGCCAGAGCCCAGACTTGAACCCGATCAATCATTTCTGTGCAGCGAAGCTCCCCATCCAACCTGACAAAGCTTGAGAGGATCTGCAGAGAAGAATGGGAGAAACTCCCCAAATACAGGTGTGCCAAGCTTGTAGCGTCATACCCAAGAAGACTCAAGGCTGTCATCATTGCCAAAGGTGCTTCAACAAAGTACTGAGTAAAGGGTCTGAATACTTATGTAAATGTGATATTTCAGTTTTTTTGCAAAAAAATCTGAAAACCTGCTTTTGCTTTGTCATTATGGGGTATTGTGTGTAGATTGATGAGGGGAGAAAAAACAATTTAATCAATTTTAGAATAAGGCTGTAACATATTTTTTTTTTGAAAAAGTCAAGGGGCCTGAATAATTTCAGAATACACTGTATATCTTTATCTGGTGAAACGATTAGGTAGTGAGGTAATTGGTATCGTTTTCTCGTTTGTCTTATGGTAAAGCAACATTAAAGAACTACATTTACATCATTTAGCAGAACTACCACTTGTACAATCTGTTAAATTATGGAGAAGCATGGTAAATTTACTGCATGATTCTTGCTTGGAGTGCTTCAGTTTCCAGTAGGTATTGTGGTGGGTACCAGCACTAGAACTGTTGGAAGAGGGACTTATGGCTGCCGTTGTTAGTATGCCTGAAATGCATCCTGCCTTTGAGTAATCACTATGACATGATTTGCTTTTATCCAACTGTTAGATTATCATTACCTTAAACCAGGAAAGAAGCGTTTTCACTATTATAGCTAATAGGTATGCTGTACCTACCTACAGCAAAAGAATGTCATTCATACTTAACCACAAGATGTCCCCATAGACCAACTGAAGCTCTTACTGCTGTTTGCCTTTCTCATACATACACATTTCTAGGGTTGTGTTGACATGGCCATACTCGTAATTATGCACATTGATAGCGTGATAGCAAACATCCTCGCCATGTGATTTATAGTAGCAGGCAGCAGCAATCTAAATGATCAGGCCGAAAACATGCAAGGAAAAGTGATTGGATGAAATTATGAAGCGAGTGGATGGAGAAATACAGCTTCACTCTATCCAATCCGAGCAGCAGGATCAACGGTACAGCCCGCCCTTCTCTTTACAGACAGGCAAACTAGCCAGTTGAGCTATTTAGACCACGCACATAACTGCCTCAAAGACAGTACAGTATGGTTTAGAAACTCTGTGACTGACTGACATGAGAAAGATGCTTGCTGGCACCAGAAAATAACTATTTTTCTGATTGCGGATAATTACAAGATTTGACTTTTCTTTTTTTACCTTTATTTAACTAGGCAAGTCAGTTGAGAACAAATTCTTATTTACAATGACGGCCTACCCCGGCCAAACCCGGACGATGCTGGGCCAATTGGACTCCCAATCACGGCCGAATTGTGATACAGTCTGGAATCAAACCAGGGTCTGTAGTGACACCTCTAGCACTGAGATGCAGTGCCTTAGACAGCTGCGCCACTCGGGAGCCCCGACATGGGCCCTCAGATCCTCAAAAAGTTATACAGCTGCACCATTGAGAGCATCTTGACTGGCTGCATCACTGCTTTGTATGACATCTGCTTGGCATACGACCGTAAGGTGCTACAGAGGGTAGCGTGTGTACGGCCCAGTACATCACTGGGGCCGAGCTCCCTGCCATCCAGGACCTCTATACCAGGAGGTGTCAGAGGAAGGCCCTTAAAATTGTCAAAGACTCCAGCCCCCCAAGTCATAGACTGTTCTCTCTGCTACCGCACGGCCAACTGTAATGGAGCGCCAAGTCTGGGAAAAAAGGCTCCTGAACAGCTTCTACCCCCAAGCCATACACTGACACTCCCAACACACACATTACATACGCTCATACACAAAACACACACACACATGCATATTGACGCCACACACTCGCACATAGACAAACTTTCACTCCGGTTCACACAATTCACATACGCTGCTGCTACTCTGTTTATTGTCTATCCTGATTTCCTAGTCACTTTTACCCCTACCTACATGTACATATGACCTCAACTACATTGTACCCCTGCACATTGACTCAGTGCCGGTACGCCTTGTATATAGCCTCGTTATTGTTATTTTATTGTAAACAACACACAGAGAAGCATGTAGACCACATCACCTTCCTCCAGCGCTAGAGACAATGCATTAGATTTGTACAAATCACTTTCACTACCATTGTTGTGTTCCCTATTCCACATAAGTCTCTGGCCATTGAGGTATAGGTAAACACCCATCCATTGTGGAGATCTGTAATCCCTGGCAGTGAATTTGAAGTAGTAGACTACTCTCACATGTGCTGTGAAGATACCTGCATCAAAGGAGAAGCAATCCAAGATAATCACAGTCCATCTCTCAAAAACACTGTGAGTAATGTTTACTGTAGCTGGATTCAGTGTGTGTAGAATAGTGTGGTCAGGTCATTACCTGTAGTGTCTAGGTTGGCCAATGTTGGTGATGACTTTGCTGTAGACCAGTGGGGTTTCAGTATTGAAGGGTCCAACATATGCATGAGTCAGAACAGCAGAGAAGGCCATCTTTGGTCGGTCTGTAACCCAAGGGAGTGAATTTACTGATTGTAATATATTTTTTAAATCAACCTTCACCACACTATATTTTGAAGCCAAACAAATTAAAGTCAATATCTTGACAGACCACATGCCAATTAGGTTAGTATTGTGGAGTGACTACAATGTTGTTGATCTAGCCTCAGTTATCTCCTATCACAGCCATTAAACTCTGTAACTGTTTTAAAGTCACCATTGGCCTCAAGGTGAAATCCCTGTGTGGTTTCCTTCCTCTCCGGCAACTGAGTTAGGAAGGACGCCTGTATCTTTGTAGTGACTGGGTGTATTGATACACCATCCAAAGTGTAATTAATCACCTCACCATGCTCAAAGGGATATTCAATGTCATCTATCAATAAGTGCCCTTCTTTGTGAGGCATTGGAAAACCTCCCTGGTCTTTGTGGTTGAATCTGTGTTTGAAATGTACTGCTCGACTGAAGGACCTTACAGATAATTGTATGTGTGGGGTACAGAGATGAGGTAGTCATTCAACAATCATGTTAAACACTATTATTGCACAAAGTAAGTCCATGTAACTTATTATGTGACTTGTTAAGCACATTTTTACTCCTAAACGTATTTAGGCTTGCCATAACAAAGGGGTTGAATATTTATTTACATTTCAGCTTTTCATTTTTCATTAATCTGTTAAAAAAACACACACAAAAACATTGTCTGTCAATCTCAATTTAATAAATTTTTAAATCAGGCTGTAACACAATAAAATGTGGAAAAAGTCAAGGGGTGTGAATACTTTCTGAAGGCACTGTATTTGCTCTCTTGTCCTTACCTGCATTCTCTATTTCCAGCTTTCTAACTTTGTCTTTTAGGAAATGCAGTTCATTCTTGGTGATAACCCAGATCCATTGTGAGTACAATCACCTTGTTTTTCTGCTTTTTCACCTCCCCCTCACCGTCCCCCAGTCTGGCCTCCATATTCCTCAGCGCCACTCTCTGCTCCACCACCATGTCTGTCAGCACTCTCAGCTCAGCCCAGATGTCAGGGGGGTTGGTGGTGGTCTGGCGATTCGTCTCTTTCTGGATCATCTCTGCAGCTTCAGTCCTTTAGCTGTCTCTAACCTTACTCTCTCATTCTTGTCATTCTCTCTGACCCCTCCACTCTCTCCCCGAGCCCATGCCCCCAGGCCCAGACAGCCAAAACAGCAACACGGAACCCCCCAGAAGAACAGCACCCCTTATTCTGAAATTAAACTGTTCATAAATGTAGTCTAGTAAAGTACGGTATGAGGCTCAGTCCCCTTCTTTATGCACTACTTACTTATTGAACTAAATGCATGAGAATTGAACATATGTCTCTGACAGAAAATGTGAAAAACAATGGCAAGGATAAAGAAACACTGGGTAAGCTGGTCAGCAGGTCATTAAAGGTAGACCCAGCTAAATGATGATGCCATGAGCAGCAGCACAGTGGTCCACAATCGTTTAAAAAACAACCTGTATTTTGTATTGTATCATTGTGGAGTGACCCTGTTTTTCTAACTCTTCTTAATAGAAGAACTGTTCTACAAACCAGATTGAACCCTATTGAATGGTAATGCCCAACACATTTTTTTTGGAGCTGAATCACAATCACGCCACACAAATAATCAATAAGTCCAATATGATCTGCTACACAAGTAGTATATAGCAGAAGGAATGCGTTCACTTGACCTTTTCAGCCATCTGCTGTCAGAAAAAGCCAATGCTGTCCTTTGAAAAATGTAGCATTGGTCCAAACAAAGCCAATAACGGTTGATTTTTTACACTTTATACCATAGTCCAATGGCAAAAGGGAAAAGATTGATTGACATAGCATTTGTTAGAATTACAGACAATTGGGTTGAAACAAAGGCGGGCTCATTCAGAGGCCTATTTTATGTTCAGTCAGCGATGTTTTTCAAAATGTTAGCCAGTTAGCTGTTGCAGCGCCATGGCAGACGTTTATTAGCAAACTAGCCAACTGTCGAAAAAAACTTTTTTAACCTTAACTACAGGTCTTACTTTAATCATTATGGTAAGTTTTCTGTCAAGATGAGTGGTGGCTATAGCACAACGAACAAACCAATTTTCGTCAACTTTATCTAATGTTAGCTAGCTAGCTAATTTAGCTAACGTTAACTTAACATTAAGTTGGCTAACTCGTTGCTAACCATTCAACATAAAAATGATTTAGCTAATAAGTAGCTAACGACATGAAAATAAATCTGTCAGCTTTGACACATTTATTTTGAGAGCTAGCAAGCTAATTTAGTCAAATTGTATTTTTCCACAGCGTGAGTGCATCTCTATCCACGTTGGTCAGGCTGGTGTGCAGATCGGTAATGCGTGCTGGGAGCTGTACTGCTTGGAGCATGGGATCCAGCCTGATGGGCAGATGCCCAGTGACAAAACCATAGGCGGAGGGGATGACTCCTTCAACACCTTCTTCAGCGAGACAGGAGCGGGAAAACATGTCCCTCGTGCAGTTTTTGTGGATCTCGAACCAACTGTAGTTGGTAAGGACGAAAGTTTTCTAAAATATGGTTACCATATGCTGTAATAAAAAATCCTCCCTGACCAGAGTTGTGATTTTTCATAGATGAGGTCCGCACCGGGACATACCGTCAACTGTTCCACCCTGAGCAGCTCATCACCGGTAAGGAGGATGCCGCCAACAACTATGCTCGAGGCCACTACACCATTGGCAAGGAGATCGTGGATCTGGTTCTGGACAGAGTTCGCAAACTGGTGAGTAACGTTAGCTAGCATTTTTATTGATAGCCTGAAGTCATGTACTTCCAACTCTCAGTTATGTAACTTTACTAGCAAACTAGTTGTACAGGGTTGTAAGCCTGTGAGGCCAATCTGTCCCCAATAGTGATGTGCAGTTCGCAATCGATTTGTTGTTTTTGAACAACTGTTTTTACTGATTTAAGAGTAATTAATCGTTTTTCTGAGTGACTCATTCATTTTATATCTTCGTTTGACCTGCTGGTTGCAATGAATTATACAGCAGGATTAATACACACACCTCCAGTGACTCCAACCTATATGCACTCAGACCAAATAGATCATGCTGCAATCAGCATAGAGAATAAAAATATGTTTAGATTAGAACTGATAATTGATCGCATGGTGAAAGAATAGATGCAATTCATTTATTATTGAATGTTATGATGGACACCACAGGAGGTTGGTGGCACCTTAATTTGGGAGGACATGCTCGTGGTAATGGCTGGAGTGGAATCAGTGGAATGGTATCAAACACACATGCTTTCCATGTGCTTGATGCCATTCCATTCGCACCGTTCCAGCCATTATGAGCAATCCTCCCCTCGGCAGCCTCCACTGTTGGACACAGCTTTGTAGAACCAAAATATGTTTTTTTTTTTATTACGTTTAAAAAAAAAAGTATTTTAGCAGATGCTCTTATCCAGAGCGACTTACAGTTAGTAAGTGCAGACATTTTCATACTGGCCCCCCGTGGGAATCAAACCCACAACCCTGGCGTTGCAAGCGCCATGCTCTACCAACTGAGCTACACGGGGCCACACAAAATATACACAGCCTCTGCTCAACAAACTCGAGAATGAATCATTTGGAGTGCTGCAGTTCGCAAACGATATTGTGCTTATCACCCTCAAGGCAGTTAAGCAATGCATTCCGCCAAGAGTAGTTCACAAGCTAGTCCAGTTGTGGCCACAACTAGACCTCGTTTCAAATGTACTAAGAAAAAATCTTATTTGCATGCCTAGCAATTAACAAATGTACATTGTTTAAAGCACGATTTTACAAGTCTGTCACAAATTACAGCTCTAGTAAGCGCCTTATGGTGAACGAAAGGCTTGTAGAATCATGACTATTTTGAGTTTTCAGTTCATTGTTCGCAGGTAGGGTCATTGTGCTCTGGAAAGATTTGTTCTTTTGAGTCGAAAAGATCAGTCAGTAAAAACCACTTGTGCCTAACCCGTGTTCTATCTCACCCCAGTCAGACCAGTGCACTGGGCTTCAGGGCTTCCTGATCTTCCACAGTTTTGGTGGTGGAACTGGCTCAGGTTTTGCTTCGCTGCTCATGGAGAGACTGTCTGTGGACTACGGCAAGAAGTCCAAACTGGAGTTTGCCATTTACCCTGCCCCTCAGGTATTGCTAAGGTTTAGTTGCTCACATGATTATTTGGTAGATTTCCACATCAGCAAAACTTGAACTGTACTTTATATCCCTGTAGTCAATACTTGTTTGATATCTACATTTTCATTATGTGACACCTAATGATGACTGTTCTACCTCTTGTGTATGTGTTCAGGTGTCCACAGCAGTGGTGGAGCCCTACAACTCTATCCTGACCACCCACACCACCCTGGAGCACTCCGACTGTGCCTTCATGGTCGACAATGAGGCCATCTACGACATCTGCCGTCGTAACCTGGACATCGAGCGCCCCACCTACACCAACCTCAACAGGCTCATTGGCCAGATTGTCTCCTCCATCACCGCCTCGCTTCGTTTCGATGGAGCCCTCAACGTGGACCTGACAGAGTTCCAGACCAACCTGGTGCCCTACCCCCGTATCCACTTCCCCCTGGTCACCTACGCACCTGTCATCTCTGCTGAGAAGGCCTACCATGAAATGCTCTCTGTGGCAGAGATCACCAATGCCTGCTTCGAGCCCGCCAACCAGATGGTGAAGTGTGACCCTCGCCACGGGAAGTACATGGCCTGCTGCATGCTGTACCGTGGGGATGTGGTGCCCAAGGACATCAACGCTGCCATTGCCACCATCAAGACCAAACACACCATCCAGTTTGTTGACTGGTGCCCCACCGGCTTCAAGGTAAACAAGTAATTAATTCATTCACACTGATCTATGCTCCTAAACATTTAAGGCACTTGGCATGATAATTATTGGTTAGTCAGGTTTTAAGACTTTTTGTTTGTGCCCTGCAGGTTGGCATCAACTACCAGCCACCCACAGTGGTGCCAGGTGGAGATCTGGCCAAGGTCCAGAGAGCCGTGTGCATGTTGAGCAACACCACGGCCATCGCTGAGGCCTGGGCTCGGCTCGACCACAAGTTTGACTTGATGTACGCCAAGCGTGCCTTTGTGCACTGGTATGTGGGAGAGGGTATGGAGGATGGGGAGTTCTCGGAGGCCAGAGAGGATCTGGCTGCCCTGGAGAAGGACTACGAAGAGGTGGGAGTAGATTCAGTGGAAGGGGAGGCTGAGGAAGGAGAAGAGTACTGAACACTGACCTACTGATTTAACAGATGTTTTACAGTTAATTGGCAATTTTAATAAAAGTTATGTGTTTTGGTCCATTCTCCTGTGGATTTTTACCTGCATGACGTAATGGTTTTCCAAAAAATGTAAAGCAGGAAAATATACGGCAGTATCTTTTTTATACCTTATTTTTTTAGCAAAGTGATTCAACTATATCTGTATAGAATAGTTCAACTACCCACTGTGTCCAGTTGATGGCAACAAACACAGACAACTGGGACATCAGGCATAGAACACCTTAGTATTGGTTATAAAACATTTATTGATTCGGATGGAAAGTGGGGAAGTCAACCAGTCTGTTAGTCTAGCATTACAACATGAATGTTCGTTCCTATGGAGTGTAGATCAGATGTACAGTACCAGGGACGACTGAAGTAGTTCGTATTTTAAATGTTTCTCCAGCACCATTTCATTTTTGAACCCCCATGTGCATTTTCCTTGAGGTGAGCTCTTGTGTGAGCACAAATGGGAAAAGCCCACTGTAGATGTACAGCCAGCTGTAAATCTCTTTTCCCCACATGACAACTTCGACTGAATTTAGGATGCATGGTTATCTTTCCATAAGATTTAATCTAATCTACATATCCATCTTCCAGTTAGGTGGGGTAGAACTACCTCTTATACCGGTATACAAAACAATCACTAAAATAAAGCGCCAAGTGGGTAGTAGGAAAGATGAGAACATCTTTGGCAGGTCATTCAAATCCACCACTAAATGTTTTTTTCCTTATAAAATAGCACAGTATATTCCTAGCCTTCTGTTCCCATAATAACTTCTTACACCTAGACTTGCATCCTACCTGCTGGAAAGAACCTCCACCAATGAATAGGAAAGCACCTAATAGTAGATTTCAATACATTTATATGCCATTGTAATACATTGAATTGAAATCTATTTGTTGAGTAGTTGTTCATGGACTAGCTATATTTATGACGATACCAGACTCCTTCCTTTAGAAGAATATGAACTTTAGCGTTAACTATGTTATGACACCACCACCTCCCCCCGACCTTGGAGTTACACAACTTCACGCATACTCGCATGTGTGCGCACAGGAAGACACCACCTTCAGTCACAGAGAGGGGAAATTTAAAAACCTTTAGCTTACAAAAACAACTATATCTCTCATCCACACTGCAAGTTACCACAGCTGATACACAGCATATATACCAGTCAGACAGAGTTAGATTTTCCTATGTCTTCAGAAGATGAATCAGAAAGCTAGTCTTGGAATAAAAACCTAAAAGAGAACCAACCCCTAACGTACCGTCCAGGCTGTAGCTACTGGACTGAGTCTCTGAGGGAGCAGGGAGCCTCTCAGGAGTTTTCCCTGTGTGTTACTGACAGGGGCGGTCATTGGTTAGGTCACCAACACTCATTGTTGGGTCAACGCTCCCCCTCCAGTGTTCCACAGGTCAAAGGTAGGTAGGGTCATCATCCATGGTGTTAGACCCCCCCCCCCCCTCCCCTCACTGCATGATGAAGCCAGTTCGGGGGGGCAGGCATGGGGAGGGGGAGGTGGGGTGTTGCTGGGGGACTTGAGGGTAGGGCTGGGGAATGTAGGGGCTGCTGGGGTAGCCTGTAGGAGTCAGGCTGGGGAAAGACATGGCGGGATAGGGGGCGACTGGGTAGGACAGGCCACTGTGCTGAGGGGCAGCTTGTGTAGATTGGGGGGAGAGAGCTCCATTGGTGTAGGGGGAGGGAGTAGAGGGGAAGTCCTGGGGTCGGCTGGGCTGGGTGGGGGTCTGCTGGGGTCTAGTGAGACCCTTCAGCACCAGCTCTCTGAGTTTGTCGATCTTTACACGGCGCATGTGAGCAAGATGGCGCCTCCGCTGGTAGTCGTCGATAAAGCAGTCCAGAGGCAGCTCTCCATCCAGGAACGAGTCTGCCATGTTCTACACAGGGACAGCAAAGCAGAGTTATATTCACACAAGCATACACACACCAACACAAAATACCCTAGAGAGTAAGCATTCTTGTGCGTGTAGGAGTGTGTACATGTCTGTATAGGTATGTGTGTGTGTGTCTGTGAGAGTGTATTCTAGTGTAGGTGTAGTTGTGAGTGTATTGTTGTGTGTCACCTCAGTCTCCTCTTCTATCTTGGCTCCCTCAGCTTGCAGCAGAGCCAGCAGAATGTCCAGAGAGCTGTTCCCTGAACCATGGTCTGAGAGAAAGAGAGAGAGATGAGAAAGAAGAGGGAGAAACGGTTAGAATACACTAAAACACACTAAGCATCACAGTGAATCACTGTCCTGAATCTAAGTTGTGACCTGATCCCTGGGGCAGAACATGAATGTAATGGGACTGAATACAGTAGCTGGCTGGCTGGGGCATTCAGAGGATACTAAGCAGCATTGAGTACAGGAAAGCCAGGGGTATCAGGTAACAGCTGGCTGACAGGGTAGTCACTAGATGGCCATGCTAGAAAGGACAAAGAAAATTGTTGTCAGAGTACATAAGCTATTTGTTCTTGATTTGGGGTTAATGTTAGGGGTTAAGTTTAGGGTTAGGTTGGTGGTGGAAACTGTGTTTAGAAGGGCACTGTGCTTCCCTTCTTTCTAGCGTGGCCATGTAGTGACAACCAGAGGACCAGTATATAGTAACAACCCGACTGACAGAGGACCAGTAAATAGTAACAACCCGACCAGATAGAACAGCGCCGGAGAAGATGGCTGCCGTTTTACAGCCCTCTAACCAATTGTACTATTATGTGTGTTTTTCCGCGTTATTTGTAATTTATTTTGTACATAATGTTTCTGCCATCGTCTCTTATAGGGCGGCAGGTAGCTTAGTGGTTAAGAGCGTTGTGCCAGTAACCGAAAGGTCGCTGGTTCTAATCCCCGAACCGACTAGGTGAAAAATCTGTCGATGTGCCCTTGAGCAAGGCACTTAACCCTAATTGCTCCTGTAAGTCGCTCTGGATAAGAGCGTCTGCTAAATGACTAATTATTTATTTATTTTTATTATTTTATAACCAAAAAGAGCTTCTGGATATCAGGACAGCGATTACTCACCTCGTATTGGACAAAGATTTTTTCTTCAACGAGGCGGCCGCGAAGGATATCCTACAGACACCCGACAAGGCCCAAATCCCCGTCATTCGCATGAGGAAGAGACGGAGATATCGTGGACGTAGGTCGGGGTGCCTTGTAAGGATCCGACGGCGAGCGAGTAAACTGCCTCTTCTATCAATCCTATTAGCCAATCTTCAATCATTGGAGAACAAATTGGATGACCTAAGATTACGGTTATCCTACCAACGGGACATTAAAAACTGTGATATCTTATGTTTCACCGAGTCGTGGCTGAACGACGACATGGATAACATACAGCTAGCGGGCTATACGCTACATCGGCAGGATAGAACGGCTGACTCCGGTAAGACAAGGGGGTGGCGGTCTGTGTATATTTGTAAACAACAGCTGGTGCACAAAATCAAATACTAAGGAAGTCTCAAGGTTTTGCTCGCCTGAGGTAGAGTATCTTATGATAAGCTGTAGACCACACTATTTACCAAGAGAGTTTATCTATATTTTTCATAGCTGTCTATTTACCACCACAAACCAATGCTGGCATTAAGATTGCACTGAATGAGCTGTATAAGGCCATAAAATCAACAGGAAAACGCTCATCCAGATGCAGCGCTCCTAGTGGCCGGGGACTTTAATGCAGGGAAACTTAAATCCGTTCTACCTAATTTCTACCAGCATGTTAAATGTGCAACCAGAGGAAAAAAAACTCTAGACCACCTTTACTCCACACAGAGACGCATACAAAGCTCTCCCTCGCACTCCATTTGGCAAATCTGACCATAACTCTATCCTCCTGATTCCTGCTTATAAGCAAAAACTAAAGCAGGAAGCACCAGTGACTCGGTTAATAAAAAAGTGGTCAGATGACACAGATGCTAAGCTACAGGACTGTTTTGCTAGCACAGACTGGAACATGTTCCGGGATTCTTCAGATAGCATTGAGGAGTACACCACATCAGTCACTGGCTTCATCAATAAGTGCATCGATGATGTCGTCCCCCACAGTGACCGTACGTACATACCCCAACCAGAAGCCATGGATTACAGGAAACATCCGCACTGAGCTAAAGGGTAGAGCTGCCGCTTTCAAGGAGCGGGACTCTAACCCGGACGCTTATAAGAAATCCCGCTATGCCCTCCGACGAACCATCAAACAGGCAAAGAGTCAATACAGGACTAAGATTGAATCGTACTACACTGGCTCTGACGTTCAGTCGGATGTGGCAGGGCTTGAAAACTATTACAGACTACAAAGGGAAGCACAGCCGCGAGCTGCCCAGTGACACAAGACTTCCAGACGAGCTAAACCACTTCTATGCTCGCTCGAGGCAAGCAACACTGAAGCATGCATGAGAGCACCAGCTGTTCCGGATGACTATGTGATCACGCTCTCCGTAGCCGATGTGAGTAAGACTTTTAAGCAGATCAACATTCACAAGGCCGCAGGGCCAGACGGATTACCAGGACGTGTACTCCGAGCATGTGCTGACCAACTGGCAAGTGTCTTCACTGACATTTTCAACATGTCCCTGACTGAGTCTGTAATACCAACATGTTTCAAGCAGACCACCATAGTCCCCGTGCCCAAAGACTCTAAGATAACCTGCCTAAATGACTACCGACCCGTAGCACTGACGTCTGTAGCCATGAAGTGCTTTGAAAGGCTGGTCATGGCTCACATCAACAGCATTATCCCAGAAACCCTAGACCCACTCCAATTTGCATACCGCCCCAACAGATCCACAGATGATGCAATCTCTATTGCACTCCACACTGCCCTTTCCCACCTGGACAAGAGGAACACCTACGTGAGAATGCTATTCATTGACTACAGCTCAGCATTCAACACCATAGTGCCCTCAAAGCTCATCACTAAGCTAAGGATCCTGGGACTAAACACCTCCCTCTGCAACTGGATCCTGGACTTCCTGACAGGCCGCCCCCAAGTGGTAAGGGTAGGTAACAACACATCTGCCACACTGATCCTAAACACGGGGGCCCCTCAGGGATGCATGCTCAGTCCCCTCCTGTACTCCCTGTTCACCCATGACTGCATGGCCAGGCACGACCCCAACACCATCATTAAGTTTGCCGACGACACAACAGTGGTAGGCCTGATCACCGACAACGATGAGACAGCCTATAGGGAGGAGGTCAGAGACCTGGCCGTGTGGTGCCAGGACAACAACCTCTCCCTCAACGTGACCAAGACAAAGGAGATGATTGTGGACTACAGGAAAAAAAAGAGGACTGAGCACGCCCCCATTCTCATCGACGGGCAGGAGTGGAACAGGTTGAGAGCTTCAAGTTCCTTGGTGTCCACATCACCAACGAACTATCATGGTCCAAACACACCAAGACAGTCGTGAAGAGGGCACGACAAAGCCTATTCCCCCTCAGGAGACTGAAAAGATTTGGCATGGGTCCTCAGATCCTCAAAAAATTCTACAGCTGCACCATCGAGAGCATCCTGACTGGTTGCATCACCGCCTGGTATGGCAACTGCTTGGCCTCCGACCGCAAGGCACTACAGAGGGTAGTGCGTACGGCCCAGTACATCACTGGGGCCAAGCTTCCTGCCATCCATTTACATTTGACATTTTAGTCATTTAGCAGACGCTCTTATCCAGAGCGACTTACAGTTAGTGAATATATATATATATATTTTTATACTGGCCCCCCGTGGGAATCGAACCCACAACCCTGGCGTTGCAAACGCCATGCTCTATCAACTGAGCTACATCCCTGCCGGCCATTCCCTCCCCTACCCTGGACGACGCTGGGCCAATTGTGCGCCGCCCATGAGTCTCCCGGTCGCGGCCGGCTGCGACAGAGCCTGGATTTGAACCAGGATCTCTAGTGGCACAGTTAGCACTGCGATGCAGTGCCTTAGACCACTGCGCCACTCAGGAGTCCAGGACCTCTATACCAGGCGGTGTCAGAGGAAAGCCCTCAAAATTGTCAAAGACTCCAGCCACCCTAGTCATAGACTGTTCTCTCTGCTACCGCACGGCAAGCGGTACCGGAGTGCTAGGTCCAAAAGACTTCTCAACAGCTTCTACCCCCAAGCCATAAGACTCCTGAACAGCTAATCATGGCTACCCGGACTATTTGCACTGCCCCCCCACCCCATCCTTTTATGCTGCTGCTACTCTGTTAATTATTTATGCATAGTCACTTTAACTCTGCCCACATGTACATATTACTTCAACTACCTCAACTAGCCGGTGCCCCCGCACATTGACTCTGCACCGGTACCCCCCTGTATATATAGCCTCCCTACTGTTATTTTATTTTACTTCTGCTCTTTTTTTCTCAACACTTTTTTTGTTGTTGTTTTATTTTTACTTTTTTGTTAAAAATAAATGCACTGTTGGTTAAGGGCTGTAAGTAAGCATTTCACTGTAATGTCTGCACCTGTTGTATTCGGCGCATGTGGCCAATAAAATTTTATTTTATTTTATTTGACAGAGGACCAGTATCTAGTAACAACCCGACTGACAGAGGACCAGTATATACAGTGGGGAATAAAAGTATTTAGTCAGCCACCAATTGTGCAAGTTCTCCCACTTAAAAAGATGAGAGGCCTGTAATTTTCATAGGTACACATCAACTATGACAGACAAAATGAGAATTTTTTTCTCCAGAAAATCACATTGTAGGATTTTTTATGAATTTATTTGCAAATTATGGTGGAAAATAAGTATTTGGTCAATAACAAAAGTTTCTCAATACTTTGTTATATACCCTTTGTTGGCAATGACACAGGTCAAACGTTTTCTGTAAGTCTTCACAAGGTTTTCACACACTTGCTGGTATTTTGGCCCATTCCTCCATGCAGATCTCCTCTAGAGCAGTGATGTTTTGGGGCTGTCGCTGGGCAACACGGACCTTCAACTCCCTCCAAAGATTTTCTATGGGGTTGAGATCTGGAGACTGGCTAGGCCACTCCAGGACCTTGAAATGCTTCTTACGAAGCCACTCCTTCGTTGCCCGGGCGGTGTGTTTGGGATCATTGTCATGCTGAAAGACCCAGCCACGTTTCATCTTCAATGCCCTTGCTGATGGAAGGAGGTTTTCACTCAAAATCTCACGATACATGGCCCCATTCATTCTTTACTTTACACGGATCAGTCGTCCTGGTCCCTTTGCAGAAAAAACAGCCCCAAAGCATGATGTTTCCACCCCCATGCTTCACAGTAGGTATGGTGTTCTTTGGATGCAACTCAGCATTCTTTGTCCTCCAAACACGACGAGTTGAGTTTTTACCAAAAAGTTATATTTTGGTTTCATCTGACCATATGACATTCTCCCAATCCTCTTCTGGATCATCCAAATGCACTCTAGCAAACTTCAGACGGGCCTGGACATGTACTGGCTTAAGCAGGGGGACACGTCTGGCACTGCAGGATTTGAGTCCCTGGCGGCGTAGTGTGTTACTGATGGTAGGCTTTGTTACTTTGGTCCCAGCTCTCTGCAGGTCATTCACTAGGTCCCCCCGTGTGGTTCTGGGATTTTTGCTCACCGTTCTTGTGATCATTTTGACCCCACGGGTTGAGATCTTGTGTGGAGCCCCAGATCGAGGGAGATTATCAGTGGTCTTGTATGTCTTCCATTTCCTAATAATTGCTCCCACAGTTGATTTCTTCAAACCAAGCTGCTTACCTATTGCAGATTCAGTCTTCCCAGCCTGGTGCAGGTCTACAATTTTGTTTCTGGTGTCCTTTGACAGCTCTTTGGTCTTGGCCATAGTGGAGTTTGGAGTGTGACTGTTTGAGGTTGTGGACAGGTGTCTTTTATACTGATAACAAGTTCAAACAGGTGCCATTAATACAGGTAATGAGTGGAGGACAGAGGAGCCTCTTAAAGAAGAAGTTACAGGTCTGTGAGAGCCAGAAATCTTGCTTGTTTGTAGGTGACCAAATACTTATTTTCCACCATAATTTGCAAATAAATTCATTAAAAATCCTACAATGTGATTTTCTGGATTTTTTTCTCTCTCAATTTGTCTGTCATAGTTGATGTGTACCTATGATGAAAATTACAGGCCTCTCATCTTTTTAAGTGGGAGAACTTGCACAATTGGTGGCTGACTAAATACTTTTTCCCCCCACTGTAGTAACAACCCGACTGACAGAGGACCAGTATATAGTAACAACCCGACTGACAGAGGACCAGTATATAGTAACAACCCGACTGACAGAGGACCAGTATATAGTAACAACCCGACTGACAGAGGACCAGTATCTAGTAACAACCCGACTGACAGAGGACCAGTATATAGTAACAACCCGACTGACAGAGGACCAGTATATAGTAACAACCCGACTGACAGAGGACCAGTATCTAGTAACAACCCGACTGACAGAGGACCAGTATATAGTAACAACATGACTGACAGAGGACCAGTATATAGTAACAACATGACTGACAGAGGACCAGTATATAGTAACAACCCGACTGACAGAGGACCAGTATATAGTAACAACCCGACTGACAGAGGACCAGTATATAGTAACAACCCGACTGACAGAGGACCAGTATATAGTAACAACCCGACTGACAGAGGACCAGTATATAGTAACAACATGACTGACAGAGGACCAGTATATAGTAACAACATGACTGACAGAGGACCAGTATATAGTAACAACCCGACTGACAGAGGACCAGTATATAGTAACAACATGACTGACAGAGGACCAGTATATAGTAACAACCCGACTGACAGAGGAACAGTATATAGTAACAACCCGACTGACAGAGGACCAGTATCTAGTAACAACCCGACTGACAGAGGACCAGTATATAGTAACAACCTGACTGACAGAGGACCAGTATCTAGTAACAACCCGACTGACAGAGGACCAGTATCTAGTAACAACCCGACTGACAGAGGACCAGTATATAGTAACAACCCGACTGACAGAGGACCAGTACTAGGAACAACAAGTGACTGAACTGGCTAGACCAGCCAGACATGTAGAGAACAGTCAGCTACCAACACAGAGAGAGAAAGACTGGTCTTTCAGATAGCAGAGTGCACTGAGTGAGATGTAGACAGAAAGAGACTGGTATACAGGCACACTGTCCTTAGTAGTGTGGACTAGCTAGGTGTATCATTGAGTGTGGACTTGCTAGCACTCTTACAGAGTGTAGACTTGGTAGTGTGGACTAGCTATGGATCTTACAGTGTGTGGACTTGGTAGTGTGGACTAACTATGGTTCTTACAATGTGTGGACTTGGTGGTGTGGACCTGTTAGGGGTCTTACAGAGTGTGGACTTGGTAGGGGATAAAGTCAAGGGAGGGGGACCTGTAGGTCTTACAGAGTGTGGACTTGGTAGTGTGGACTAACTATGGTTCTTACAATGTGTGGACTTGGTGGTGTGGACCTGTTAGGGGTCTTACAGAGTGTGGACTTGCGTAGCTGGTAGTTATCGTAGAGCTCCTGTAGGTGGCGGTAGCGTGAGGTGAGCTGGTTCTTCTGAAGGTCCAGACTGGGCTGCAGTTGGAGGTTCTGTTCTGCCAGACTGATGTTACTGACCAGGGTCAGCTCCTTCACCTGCTGCACCTCACACATCTAACACACACACACACAAAGGAAGAGAGAGAGGGAGAGGGAAAGTGAGTTAGTACTTGAGACAGACAATACATGCAGACAGAGAGACTAACCCACCCCCAGACTGTGGTGTGTAGGGTAGGCCTATAGGTCAGGGATAAACCAGCTCAAAACCTAACATCTGGAGATTAAATATGACTATATTCTTATGGAGGACACCGATTACACCATACCTTTATAATCCCCTTCACCAAACCTACAAACACATTTTAAATACCTGTAATAGACAGATAACCCATAGGCTATTATATCTACAGAACGCCACAGCAGAAAGGAGAGCTCTTATCGCTCTGAGGGCAGTGAAACCAATGTTTTTTTTGGGACCGTTACCGATTCTTGGGGGGACAAAACTTACCGATACCGATATATCTGCCGACTGCCGATATACTGTTTTACAGCGGGGAAATTAAAGTTACATTTTTACACACTGAATTCTCTGAAATTACCATCCAAAAGAGCAATTGTCCAACAAATATGCTTCAAATGTTGATTACTTACATTGATTACTTACAAATAATTACATAATGAGAATGTCTGCAAAAATCTCAAATTTGGACTCCAGACCAAAGGACACATTTCCACTGGTCTAATGTCCATTGCTTGTGTTTCTTGGCCCAAGCAAGTCTCTTCTTATTATTGGTGTCCTTTACATTTTTACATTTACATTTTAGTCATTTAGCAGACGCTCTTATCCAGAGCGACTTACAGTTAGTGAGTGCATACATTTTCATACTGGCCCCCCGTGGGAAACGAACCCACAACCCTGGCGTTGCAAGCGCCATGCTCTACCAACTGAGCTACATGGGACCACCACTTTAGTAGTGATTTATTTGCAGCAATTCGACCATGGAGGCCTGATTCACACAGTCTCCTCTGAACAGTTGATGTTGATGTGTCTGTTACTTGAAATCTGTGAAGCATTTATTTGGGCTGCAATTTCTGAGGCTGGTAACTAATGAACTTATCCTCTGCAGCAGAGGTAACTCTGGGTCTTCCTTTCCTGTGGCGGTCCTCATGAGAGCCAGTTTCATCATAGCGCTTGATGGTTTTTGCGACTGCACTTGAAGATACTTTCAAAGTTCTTGCAATTTTCCGTATTGACTGACCTTCATGTCTTAAAGTAATGATGGACTGTTGTTTCTCTTAGCTTATTTGAGCTGTTCTTGCCATAATATGGACTTTACCAAAATAGGGCTATCTTCTGTATACCCCCCCCCCCCCTCCCTCACCTTGTCACAACACAACTGATTGGATCAAACGCATTAAGAAGGAAAGAAATTCCACAAATTAACTTTTAAGAAGGCACACCTGTTAATTGAAATGCATTCCAGGTGACTACCTCATGAAGCTGGTTGAGAGAATGCCAAGAGTGTGCAAAGCTGTCATTTTTTTACATTTACATTTGAGTCATTTAGCAGACGCTCTTATCCAGAGCGACTTACAGTTAGTGAGTGCATACATTTTCAATACTGTCATCAAGGCAAAGGGTGGCTATTTGAAGAATCTCAAATATAAAGTATATTTTGATTTGTTTAACACTTTTTTCGTTACTACATGATTCCATATGTGTTATTTCATAGTTTTGATGTCTTCACTATTATTCTACAATGTAGAACATTTAAAAAAATAAAATAAAGAAAAATCCTGGAATGAGTAGGTGTGTCCAAACTTTTGACTGGTACTGTATCTGAAAACAACACTGACATCATATAACCAGATGTCAATAGGCTGTTAAAGGTGTTTCTTGGTTAAGCATTGACCTTGTAATAATATGTGGGATGCTGTGTGTGCTCAATGCATCAGAACGTTGACTAAAGAGGTGAGCTGCACTGGAGTATGGACTCCTCCGCCTAGGTTAGTCAATAGGAAAACCTCTCCCAACTTTTAACACCTTCCACATAGCTGATGACTGGCTGTCTTGTGTGGATCCTGTCCATAGAACAGGAAACAAAACAAACCAGATCCTTTCAAATCTGTTCCTAAACCCGGGTGTGTCCATTACTTATGCAATAATGGGAATCATATGGCATTCGTGGCCTAATGCCAATGCCATTTATGGCATATGTACACAAACAGGGTTATTGTCGAAACTGATTCGACAATAAAAATATGGAAACAGCATGAGCATCCACAAAACAGGTGCCAATGTTGAGTACAGTACAAGGAGCAAGCTTCTCAGCTGTGGCAATGAGGTGGATGTTGATGAGCTTGCTCAATGCCATTTTTTTTGCATCTAGAAGGGAGTTGACTGCCTGACGACAGTCATAAGCGCACAGCTAGCTATATATTTTGATGCTAACTAGCGTTACTAGGGATAGCCAGCTAACGTTAGCTCGCAAACCACAATGGGAACTTACCTCGTCCATTTCTTTGACAATAGAATTTAACTTTTCATCGTCTTCAAGCAACTCGTTTAACTGCGTCATGGTGAAAGAGCTAAATTTATCCGTGAATTCTGCCATTTCTCCCATGATGGTTGTTGTCGTCTATCGATCAGTCTGGCTACAGTTGTTTCGGCTCAAAACGGATAAGTGTTTGGATCACAAACCGGAAATAGGGACGATTTCTGGCAAATCAGAAGGGAGTGTAATGTAATAGGACAATGACGTCATCCGCCATTGACGTCATTAAATGTTTTTTGCCTTCTGGGATTTCCACGATGCAGACTAGTTAACGACTAACTATAAGATTTCACCTTCCTTATAACTCTAAAATACATATTGGTATGTTTAATGTTAGAGAAAATGTGCATATTTTCTAAAGGTCTCTCTTGATCAAAACGTCTGCCCCCATCGCTATGAACGTCTCACAGAGCTCAAGTTTCAAGTTTTAATGTCACATCCACAAGTACAGTGAAATGCCTTTCTTGCAAACTCAAAACCCAACAATGCAATAATCAATAACAATGTATTACTAGAAAAAAGCATACAAGAAATAAGAAATATTAAATGTACCATAAAGTAAGTAAGCATACTATATACAGGAAATATTTAAAAACCATATTTACATGTGCAGGGATACTGGAGTGATGAAGGTAGATATGTATAGGGATAAGGGGACTAGGCAACAGCATATAAGATAGACAGAGTAGCAGCAGCTTGCATGTGAATGGGTGTGCGGGTGTGTAGAGTCAGTATAAATGCATGTGCATATTATGTGTGAGCGAGAAAATGATGGAGTGAGTGTTTGTGTGTGTATTGGAGTGACAGTGAGTGTGTAGGACCCTGTGAGTGTGCATAGAGACAGTGCAAATACTGAAATAAAAGGTCAATAAAGTTACAAAGTAAACTCGGTCTGTGTAGCTATTTTGTTAGCTATTTATCAGTCGTATTGCTTGGGGATAGAAGCTGTTCAAGAGCCTGTTGGTGTCAGACTTGATGCATCGGTACCTCTTGTCAGGCGGCAGCAGAGAAAATAGTATATTATTTTCCCACTGCCTGATATAGAGGTCCTGGATAGCAGGGAGCTCGGCCCCAGTGATGTACTGGGCTGTCCGCACAACCCTCTGTCGCGCCATGCTATCGAGGGCGGTGCTATTGCCATACCAATCAGTGATGCAGCCAGTCAATATGCTCTCAATGGTACAGCTGTAGAACCTTTTCAGGATTTGAGGGCCCATGTGTCACGACTTCCGCCGTAGTTGGTGCCTCTCCTTGTGCGGGCGGCTATTGGCGGTCGTCGTCACCGGCCTTCTAGCTGCCACCGATCTACGTTTCTGTTTTCCATTTGTTTTGTCTTGTTTGTACACACCTGGTTCCCATCACGTTATGATTATTTCCCTATTTAAACCTCTGGTTTCCTCAACGTTTTGTGCGTGATTGTTCTTTGTTTTGGTGTTTATGACTGCTGTGAGCTGGTTTATTTCCCTGCGTGGAAATTAGATTGTTTCTTTTCGAGTAAAGTTTGTCTGTTACTCAGTTCTGTGTCCTACGCCTGACTCCGTCCTACTGCTGCACACTGACACCTGACAGAATCATGCACCTCATATGGAGTCAGCAGGTGCACCCAGTCCTCCATTGCCGGTGGAGGAGCGCGTCCAGCAGCACACGACGATGCTCCACAATCTGGGCACAGCCATGGATCGTGTGCTGCACACCATGGAGCGATGGGAGAGAGAGGGTTTTCCCACACACCCATCAACTTCACCTCAAACCACACCGCTGTCCACCCCTCCGTCACCTGGACCCAGTGGGATTCGGCTCTCGCTCCCGAAGGCCTATGAGGGGACGGCTGCCGTGTGCCAGGGGTTCCTGCTCCAGGTGGAGCTCTACCTGGCGACCGTCCACCGGCTCCCTCGGAATACGAGAGAGTGTCCGCCCTCATCTCCTGTTTGTCGGGGAAAGCACTGGAGTGGGCCAACGCTGAATGGGGAGGGATAGACACAACGTTGGTTCGCTACGAGGATTTCACCCGCCGCTTCCGGGTGGTCTTCGATCATCCACCTGAGGGAAGAGCGGCGGGGGAACGCTTGTTCCATCTCACACAGGAGAAGAGGAGCGCACAGGACTTCACACCACCCTTACCCTCGACCAGCTGGTGGATTTATCCATCCGGCTGGATAACCTGTTGGCCACCTGCGGACGCTCGGATTGGGGTCCATCCGTTCCATCCCCCAGCACCTCCGAGTCCACACCTATGGAGCTCGGAGGTGCTGCTCTAAGGGTGCCTGGAGGGGGGGCCGTTTCCTGCACCACCTGTGGCCGCAGAGGGCACACTGCTGGTCGGTGCTGGGGAGGTTCCCCAGGGAGTCGAGGCAGCAGGCAGGGCACTGGTGGATCATCCCAGGTGAGTAGGCACCCGACTCACCCAGAGCTCCCTGTTGCGCACATGTGTGTCTGTATAGAGTTTCCTGAGTTTTCCCCGCTTTCCCAGCATAAGGCGCTAGTAGATTCAGGCGCAGCTGGGAACTTTATTGACCGTTCCTTTGCACTTAGATTAGGGATCCCTATTGTTCCAGTTGATGTGCCCTTTCCTGTACATGCCTTAGATAGTCGTCCTTTAGGGTCGGGTCTGATTAGGGAGGTCACAGCTCCACTATGTATGATAACGCAGGAGGGTCATGAGGAGAGTATTAGTCTTTTCCTGATTGATTCTCCTGCGTTTCCTGTGGTGTTGGGGCTTCCCTGGTTGGCCTATCATGACCCCACTATTTCGTGGCAACAGAGGGCTCTGAAGGGATGGTCACGTCAGTGCTCAGGGAGGTGTGTAGGTGTTTTCATAGGTGCAACTTCGGTGGAGAGTCCAAACCAGGTCTCCACCATGCACCCCCCAAATATGCCGATTTGGCTCTCTCCTTCTGAGAAGAAGGCGACTCAATTACCACCCCATCGACGGGGGGATTGTGCGATAAATCTTCAGGTAGACGCAGCACTTCCCAGGAGTCACGTGTATCCTCTGTCACAGGAGGAGACGGCGGCTATGGAAACATATGTCTCCGAATCTCTGGGACAGGGATACATTCGGCCTTCCACTTCACCTGCCTCATCAAGTTTCTTTTTTGTGAAGAAGAAGGATGGAGGTTTACGCCCGTGCATTGACTATCGAGGTATAAATCAGATCACGGTGAAGTACAGTTACCCGCTGCCTCTCATAGCCAGTGTGACCGAGTCATTGCACGGGGCGCGCTTCTTCACCAAGTTGGATCTCAGGAGCGCGTACAACCTGGTACGTATCCGGGAGGGGGATGAGTGGAAGACGGCATTTAGTACCACCTCTGGGCACTATGAGTATCTCGTCATGCCATAAGGGTTGATGAATGCTCCATCAGTCTTCCAATCCTTTGTAGACGAGATTTTCAGGGACCTGCACGGGCAGGGTGTAGTGGTGTATATAGATTACATTCTAATATACTCCGCTACACGCGCCGAGCATGTGTCCCTGGTGCGCAAGGTGCTTGGTCGACTGTTGGAGCATGACCTGTACGTCAAGGCTGAGAAATGTCTGTTCTTCCAACAGTCCGTCTCCTTCCTAGGGTACCGCCTGTCCGCGTCGGGGGTGGAGATGGAAAATGACCGCTTTTCAGCCGTGCGTAATTGGCCGACTCCAATCACGGTAAAGGAGGTGCAGCGGTTCTTAGGGTTTGCCAACTACTACCGGAGGTTTATCCGGGGATTTGGTCAGGTAGCGGCTCCCATTACCTCCTTGCTGAAGGGGGGACCGGTGCGACTGCAGAGGGCTTTTGGTCACCTGAAGGCTCTGTTTACCTCGGCTCCCGTACTGGCTCATCCTGATCCCTCCTTGGCATTCATAGTAGAGGTGGACGCGTCCGAGGCTGGGCTAGGAGCTGTGCTGTCTCAGGGCTCGGGTACGCCACCAAAGCTCCGCCCCTGTGCCTTATTTTCGAAGAAGCTCAGCCTGGCGGAGCGAAACTATGATGTGGCGGACCGGGAGCTGTTAGCTGTTGTCAAGGCTCTGAAGGCATTTGATCCCCTGCTGATTTTGTACGTTTGCCCACTGACAAAGAAATGATCAGTCTATAATTTTAATGGTAGGTTTATTTGAACAGTGAGAGACAGAATAACAAAAAAAAATTCCAGAAAAACTGATGTAAAAAATGTTATAAATTGATTTGCATTTTAATGAGGGAAATAAGTATTTGACCCCCTCTAAATCAGAAAGATTTCTGGCTCCCAGGTGTCTTTTATACAGGTAACGAGCTGAGATTAGGAGCACACTCTTAAAGGGAGTGCTCCTAATCTCAGCTTGTTACCTGTATAAATGACACCTGTCCACAGAAGTAATCAATCAATCAGATTCCAAACTCTCCACCATGGCCAACACCAAAGAGCTCTCCTAGGATGGCAGGGACAAGATTATATACCTACACAAGGCTGGAATGGGCTACAAGACCATCGCCAAGCAGCTTGGTGAGAAGGTGACAACAGTTGGTGCGATTATTCACAAATGGAAGAAACACAAAATAACTGTCAATCTCCCTCGGCCTGGGGCTCCATGCAAGATCTCACCTCGTGGAGTTGCAATGATCATGAGAACGGTGAGGAATCAGCCCAGAACTACACGGGAGGATCTTGTCAATGATCTCAAGGCAGCTGGGACCATAGTCACCAAGAAAACAATTGGTAACACACTACGCCGTGAAGGACTGACATCCTGCAGTACCCGCAAGGTCCTCCTGCTCAAGAAAGCACATATACAGGCCCGTCTTAAGTTTGCCAATGAACATCTGAATGATTCAGAGGAGAACTTGGTGAAAATGTTGTGGTCAGATGAGACCAAAATGGAGCTCTTTGTTATCAACTCAACTTGCCGTGTTTGGAGGAGGAGGAATGCTGCCTATGACCCCAAGAACACCATCCCCACCATCAAACATGGAGGTGGAAACATTATGCTTTGGGGGTGTTTTTCTGCTAAGGGGACAGGACAACTTCACCGCATCAAAGGGACGATGGATGGGGCCATGTACCGTCAAATCTTGGGTGAGAACCTCCTTCCCTCAGCCAGGGCATTGAAAATGGGTCGTGGATGGGTATTCCAGCATGACAATGACCCAAAACACACGGCCAAAGCAACAAAGGAGTGGCTCAAGAAGAAGCACATTAAGGTCCTGGAGTGGCCTAGCCAGTCTCCAGACCTTAATCCCATAGAAAATCTGTGGAGGGAGCTGAAGGTTCGAGTTGCCAAACGTCAGTCTCGAAACATTTATGACTTGGAGAAGATCTGCAAAGAGGAGTGGGACAAAATCCCTCCTGAGATGTGTGCAAACCTGGTGGCCAACTACAAGAAACGTCTGACCTCTGTGATTGCCAACAAGGGTTTTGCCACCAAGTACAAAGTCATGTTTTGCAGAAGGGTCAAATACTTATTTCCCTCATTAAAATGCAAATCAATTCATAACATTTTTGACATGCATTTTCCTGGATTTTGTTGTTGTTATTCTGTCTCTCACTGTTCAAATAAACCTACCATTAAAATGATAGACTGATAATTTCTTTGTCAGTGGGCAAACGTACAAAATCAGCAGGGGATCAAATACTTTTTTCCCTCACTGTACATCCGGGCGGCGAGGAGACTGAACCCTCGCCAGGCAAGGTGGGCCATGTTTTTCTCCCGTTTTGTTTTCACCCTATCCTACAGACCAGGTTCCCAGAACGCTAAGGTAGACGCTCTGTCCCGGATGTATGACACAGAGGAGCGGTCCACGGATCCCACTCCCATACTTCCGGCTTCTTGCCTGGTGGCACCGGTGGTATGGGAGGTTGACGCGGACATCAGGCGGGCGTTACGTACGGAGCCCACTCCCACCCAGTGTCCAGTTTGGCATATGTACGTTCCGTCTGATGTCCATGATCGACTGATCTGTTGGGCCCACACGTCAACCCTCCTCTGGTCATCCTGGCATCGTTCGGACAGTGCGCTCTCTTAGTGGGAAGTACTGGTGGCCCACTTTAGCTAAGGACGTGAGGGTTTATGTTTCCTCCTGCTCGGTGTGCGCTCAGTGCAAGGCACCTAGACACCTGCCCAGAGGGATATTACAACCCCTACCCGTTCCACAACGGCCGTGGTCCCACCTATCGGTGGATTTTGTGACGGATCTTCCTCCATCACAAGGAAACACCACGATCCTGGTCGTTGTGGATCGGTTTTCTAAGTCCTGCGGTCTCCTTCCTTTGCCAGTTCTCCCTACGGCCCTACAGACTGCGGAGGCTCTGTTTACACATGTCTTCCGGCACTACGGGGTGCCTGAGGATATAGTGTCTGATCGGGGTCCCCAGTTCACATCGAGGGTCTGGAGGGCTTCATGGAATGTCTGGGGGTCTCGGTCAGCCTGACCTCAGGGTTTCACCCCGAGAGTAATGGGCAGGTGGAGAGAGTTAACCAGGATGTGGGTATGTTTCTGCGGTCCTATTGCCAGGACCGGCCGGGGGAGTTGGCGGCTTTCATCCCCTGGGCAGAGATGGCCCAGAACTCCCTCCGCCACTCCTCCACTAACCTGTGGTCAGGCTGACCGTCCTGCGTCTCGTCCTCCGGGTCGTCCCCGAGGCCGGGGTCGGCGCACTGCTGGAGCCGCGCGTCAAGGGGGGTACTGTCACGACTTCCGACGAAGTTGGTGCCTCTCCTTGTGCGGGCGGCTATCGGCGGTCGTCGTCACCGGCCTTCTAGCTGCCACCGATCTACGTTTCTGTTTTCCATTTGTTTTGTCTTGTTTGTACACACCTGGTTCCCATCATGTTATGATTATTTCCCTATTTAACCCACTGGTTTCCTAATGGTTTTGTGCGTGATTGTTCTTTGTTTTGGTGTTTATGACTGCTGTGAGCTGGTTTATTTCCCTGCGTGGAAATTAGATTGTTTATTTTCGAGTAAAGTTTGTCTGTTACTCAGTTCTGTGTCCTGCACCTGACTCCGTCCTACCGCTGCACACTGACACCTGACACCATGCCAAACCTTTTCAACCTCCTGAGGGGGAAGAGGCACTGTCGCACCTTCTTCACGACTGAGCGTATGTGTGTTTGGACCATTTTAAGTCTTTAGTTATTTGGACACCGAGGAACTTGAAGCTGTCTACCTGCTCCACTTCCGCCCGTTGATATGGATGGGGGCGTGCTCGCCCCTCCACTTCCTGTAGTCCACAATCAGCTCCTTGGTCTTGCTGACATTGTGGGAGAGGTTGTTGCTGCTTCACCACACTGCCAGGTCACTGACCTCCTCCCTGTAGGCTGACTCATCGTCGCCGGTGATCAGGCCTAACACCGTCGTGTCGTCAGCGAACTTGATAATGCTGTTGGAGTAGTGTGTGGCCACACAGTCGTGGGTGAACAGGGACTAAGCACACACCCCTGTGGGGCCCCTGTGTTAAGGGTCAGTGTGGTGGAGGTGATGTTGCCTATCCTCACCACCTAGGGTCACCACCTGGGGTCACCACCTTGGGTCGGCCCATCAGGAAGAGCAGGATCCAACGTTTTTAAAGATTTTGTATGATCTTTGCTTGTATGCTAGTGTCACGAGAATTTTGTATCTCAATGTTCAAACTGAACTATTTTATATCTCTGTCTGAGTCCTGAAGGTTGTAAAAGCTCCAGTTCAATAAATCAGACAGAGTCCCAACATACAATGATCAGTATTTATTCAGAGAGCGCTCTGCCACAAAATGGGCGCACAGTCTTTTTATACACACACGTCACACACACACACACACACACACACACACACACACACACACACACACACACACACACACACACACACACACACACACACACACACACACACACACACACTCTTATCATAACCTACTCCTTGCTAGTGCAGGCTGCATTTTTTCTCTATTCCCATACATAGTTATTGCTGTTCTCACAATATTCTGCAAGCCTCTCACTCCCCTTCCCTGTGTGGGGACATCTGTTTTTGAAACCGTTCTCCTGTTATTGGTTTCAACGTTTTGCACTTCTGCTTGCCTAATTACAAGACACAAATACTCTGTTGCTGGGCAAATATGCATCTTATATAAACACATATGATTAACTCTCTAAGCTCTAGTCTACTAATAGTCATACATTATTAGTTTAACTGAGGGTGTGACATTTTAGTCATATCTTACTCACACAGTTCTTTATCAGCTAGTTAAAAGGTTGTTATTTTTTCCTGAAAAACATGAAGTTAGGTTGTTTACATGTTAAAAGATAAATGCTCCAGGATAAAAGCTTTCACACAAACTTCAGACAACAAGGTTTTTGAATACTATTTTATTAACATGCATTTGTAAATCTGTACAATCCAAAGTAAATATACTCTGATATTAATATCTCACTTTCTCCAACAGTCATTTATACACATATAATCATAAAGGTGAATGCACTGAAAACCAAATACCTAATAAATGCATCAGTCATTTTAAAACCATTATTATCACAACGCTCACGTTTCTATATTTTTTCTTCATTTTTAATAATTGTACAGATCAATTTGCAGTCAGGTAATTAATATATTTGTTGTAGTTTCTTTTTTTGTACTAAATTGGTGTAATGGGGGGTACTGAATATATAAAAGTTATACTTTGTATAATACTTCTTATAATAACTAACAGGTACCTCAGGTTAAATGCCAATTCTTATTAATTTAACTGGAGATAAACTATAATCTTGTATAGTTTTGAGGATTGCACAACTGGTTATATGTGTCTGTGTGTCTATGTGCTGTCAACCTACAGCAAGGTTTCACTGCCTACATCATAGGGATGAGAGTGTGGGTGTTTGTATTGGTACTGGTCTCGTTGAGTCTTAGAGGTAAGGTAGCGGCCATTCAGAGGGCAGGGGTTAATGCTGGGGTAAAGGTTGTGACCCCGTGGGTAGAGGTCAGTCTCCTTGTATTCAGACTCCACCTGGATGGCAAACGGGGAAACTGGAGGGCGTGATGATGATCCGGGGATAAGGCTCACCTGGGAGTGGGCAGGTGAGGGGGGGCAGATCTTCAGGTGCAGAGTGATTCTGAGGGAGGGAGGAACAGTCAGGTGCAACAGCCCAGGTTACATACACACACATGCACTCTCACTAGCACAGACATAGTTTCACACTTCTCAACCATACTCCCTGAACAGCAATGCAGACAAGAATGTGTTGACTGACAAGAGCAAGAGCACACATTACTACAAACTGGAAAACACACACATATGCACGAACACGTGCGTGCATACAGACACACACAGAGAGAACATGTGCGTACATACAGACACACAGAGAGAACACGTGCGTGCATACAGACACACACAGAGAGAACATGTGCGTACATACAGACACACAGAGAGAACACGTGCGTGCATACAGACACACACAGAGAGAACACGTGCGTGCATACAGACACACACAGAGAGAACACGTGCGTACATACAGACACACACAGAGAGAACACGTGCGTACATACAGACACATACAGAGAACGGGAGAAGAAAAAGGCAATGGGGTAGTTAGAAATGTTTGTAGGAGGATGTGAGTTTGAACGGTGACAAAAAGTAAACGGATTGGGTTGTGGGGTGAGGTGAAACTGCGTGAGACAGGTCTCCCAGACAGACATAAGCTCAAAACAGAGAGTATTAGAAGATACATCACAATGTTATCTGGAGGACGAAGAACTCTCTGTGGGGGTAGGAAATTTTGTTCTGTATTTAACAAAAGAAACAATGAAAAGTCCCATGATTTGTTAACAGACTAGACCTACTGTACTGCAGCAGGTTCATGACCTACATGTACCGGTAACCAAATACCTATTTCCGTATTTCTCAGGGGTTGACTGTCCCAGACAAACACATGGGTCCAGCATTCACTTGTGTTGAGAGAGCAGTGGCTGACAAAACCAGCTGGGACTGACAAGGGAGAGGATGACTGACCCATTGTAGATCAGAGAAGTCTTATAATTCCAAAATATTAAATTAGTAAATTATCAGGTCTGAATAGTGTCTCCAATGAACCCCTGACAACCACCGTCCCTCAGATGTCAGAATAACATTGTATTATATTATTGTATTACTGCCTCCCGAGTGGCGCAGCAGTCTAAGGCACTGCATCGCAGTGCTTGAGGCGTCACTACAGACCCGGGTTCGATCCCAGGCTGTGCCCAGGCTGAGTCCCATAGGGCGGCGCACAATTGGCCCAGCGTTGTCCGGGTTAGGGGAGGGTTTGGCCCGGGGGGCTTTACTTGGCTCATTGCGCTCTAGCGACTCCTTGTGGCGGGCCGGGTGCCTGCAGGCTGACTTCGGTCGTCAGTTGAACTGTGCTTCCTCCGACACATTGGTGCAGCTGGCTTCCGGGTTAAGTGGGCGGGTGTTAAGAAGCACGGTTTGGCGGGTCATGTTTCGGAGGACGCATGACTCGACCTTCCCCTCTCCCGAGCCCGTTGGGGAGTTGCAGCGATGAGACAAGATCGTAATTGGATCGCAATTGGATATCACGAAATTGGGGAGAAAAAGGGGGTAAAATAAATTTAAAAAAATAATCATAATATTGCATTACTATAACATTACAACTCTTCCTTCGCAAACTGTGCCTTCAGAGTAGTCTTTACATTAGTACAACAGAGGTTGCTGCCACAAATCACACAACACACAGTAAATAAATAACACATGGAAGACATCATCAAAACAAACAAACACACAAAAACTACTTCTGCATTGCTTTCAGGTGCATGGGCTGTGGTATTTGAACCACTGTCAGTCCGCCCTCACAACCACATCTACAGAGAAAAACATTACACACACAACATCCAGTGACTTTGAGCAGGTGCTGGAGCTCAGAGAATATGTTGAGCGAAAAGAAGACTCAGTTCACACACTGCGATCTATGCTCCAACAGCTTCAGATCCATGTGTCTGGATATGTCTACCAGCCACTACAGTGATTTGTACAATGTTTAAGAGTTGCATAACACACTTATAATACAACGGCAGGCCGACTAACTACTATCCAACAATCTAATAGACATATGGTTACATGTTAAATATCACATCATATCTACAATTTATAGAATATTTGTATATATTTATATGAAATTCAATGTGTATAAAGTGTTTTAGGTGACAACAGTGCTAAAGAATGCTAATAGTAAATGGAACTTTGCTAAATAGTTCATAGCATGTGTCAGTAATTGTACAGAAGGCATAGTAAGTGTGTGTGTGTGTGTGTGTGTGTGTGTGTGTGTGTGTCAGTAGTCGTAGTCGTGGTCCTGCTGGCAGTGTACTCCCCAGTCGGTGTGTGTGACGGGGGGTTGTATCAGGTCACTGTAGGGGACGTGCAGTTTGAGCACACAGTACCTGCGGTCCAGCTCACTGTCATCAGGATTCACACTAGAGTAAACGTTCTTCTCCTGTACACACACACACACACACACATATGCACAGACACACACACACAGAGATAGGAGGGGTTGAATGGCAGAGTGAAGAATCGGTGAGGTAGGAGAGAAGGAAGACAAAAAAAGAATCAAACCTTCAGTGTCTCACAACATTATAACATACATCTAGCTTCTCCATCTGTCGCACAACAATGATATCACAGTAATACACACAACAGTCCTCACTCCTTTGGTCAATCTCAAAAGAGAGGTTTACTCACAGTCAGAGATGGGGGGCTGGGTGGGTGGGGTTACAAAGGGGTCAGGGTCTGTAGGCAGGTCTATGGTGTCCATGGGTATCTTCACTGGAGGAGGGAGGGGAGTCTTGGGCTGAGTGACAGAGGGGGGAACCGGGGGGAACCAATCAGCATGCAGGAGGAACCGTCAGGGGAGTGGCTCAACAGAGGTGTGAGGGATGATGCCCCAAATATACGTGGACATGAACGCACACTCTCACACACTCTGCATGCTTAAATCTAAGCAAAACGTCCCAATCATAAAATCTAATCAAAGTTTATTCATCATATGCACAGGATACAGCGTAAACAGTAAATGGTGCAATTAAACACAGAGAGGTTTGAATCATGCAGGTGAAAGTTGGAAGGAGAAAGACATCAAGACAGACAGATAGACAACGAGACAGACAGACATCGAGACAGACAGACATCGAGACAGGCAGACAGACAGACAGCGAGACAGACAGACTTTGAGACAGATAGACAGACAGTAGTAAGTGTTTTACAGTGCCTTTTCAGCAACACTGTGGGACAGAGAAAGGAGAAAGGAGAAACATATTAGTCAGAGATAACACACTCAACACAACAGATGGAGCCAGTCCTGCACACCACAACACACTCACATTACATCCTTCTGCCACTGTCAGCCTGGCACTGTGTGTGTGTTTCTGCTAATCCTCGTCTCTTACCTCCTCGTCGCTCTCTGGCTCTGCTGCTTTGGTCTTTTTGTTGTCTTTCTTTTTCTTCCCCCCTTTCTCCTTCTTCTTGTCTTTCTCCGGCAGGATGTCGTCCAGCCAGGCCAGGTCGTGTTGAGAGAACATCAGGTCCATCATCTTACGCACCACCATCAGACCCAGGATCTACACACAGAGGTTATCCCCATCAATCGATGCAAACACACACACACACACACACACACACACACACACACACACACACACACACACACACACACACACACACACACACACAAACACACACAGCTCTCACCATGACAGGGAAGATGATGGCGGCGACAGTAGACTTGAGGATCCAGAGGACAGTCAGACAGATGATCTGGACCAGGGTGAACAGGTGAACCCTCCTCAGAGGAACATGACGCAGGAAGGAGAAGTCTGGCTGGTGCTTGGCTGGCATCAGGTACAGCTTTATACGTTCCCAGAACTAGGAGGGAAAGAGGAGGAGGGTGAGTAAACACACACACACACACACTGTAGATGTGTACACACACACACACACGTGAAATGTACCTGTATTCCAGCGAGTGAGGCCACTCCCATGTAAAGGAAGACACCGTAGAGAACAGGCATGGGGATGTACTGGGGGAACACAATGTACTGGTTAACACAATCTTCCACAACACCACCCACTGCATGTGACGAGGAGGCCCATTCTCTCACTGACTCACCTGAAGGACAGGAGCCAGGAAGATGGAGACTCCATTTAGGACAAACACCAGAATACCCGTCAACCTCTGTTCCCTGTACCACACACACACACACAACACACACAGTTAGAAATGACATCACTGTCAACCTCTGTTTTCTTTATAACACAATCTCACAATCTCACACACAGACACACACACATTTAGATTTTACATTTTAGTCATTTAGCAGACGCTCTTATCCAGAGCGAGTTACAGTTAGTGCATTCATCTTAAGATACACTATATATACCAAAGTATGTGGACAGCCCTTCAAATTAGTGGATTTGGCTATTTCAGCCACAACTGTTGCTGACAGGTATATAAAATCGAGCACACAGCCATGCAATCTCCATAGACAAACATTGGCAGTAGAATGGCCTGACTGAAGAGCTCAGTGATGTGGCATCGTCATAGAAGAGCTCAGTGACTTTCAACGTGGCACCGTCATAGGATGCCACCTTTCAAGCAAGTCAGTTCGTCAAATGTATGCCCTGCTACTGTAAGTGCTGTTATTTTGAAGTGGAAATGTCTAGGAGCAACAACGGCTCAGCCACGAAGTGGTAGGACACATAAGCTCACAGAACGGGACCACCGAGTGCTGAAGCGTGTAGCGTGTAAAAGTAATCTGTCCTCGGTTGCAACACTCACTACCGAGTTCCAAACTGCCTCTGGAAGCAACGTCAGCACAAGTACTGTTCATCGGGAGCTTCATGAAATGGGTTTCCATGGCCGAGTAGCCGCACACAAGCCAAAGATCACCATGCGCAATGCCAAGCGTTGGCTGGAGTGGTGTAAAGCTCGCCGCCACTGGACTCTGGAGCAGTGGAAACTATGTGGTACTATGCATTGGGGCAGGTAGCGTTCTACTGGCATCTGCCAAACCCAGATTTGTCAGTCGGACTGCCAGATGGTGAAGCGTAATTCATCACTCCAGAGAACGCATTCCACTGCTCCAGAGTCCAATGGTGGCGAGCTTTACACCACTCCAGCTGACACTTGGCATTGTGAAAGGATGACAGGTCCTCCGGAAGTTTAGTTTTCTTCCATTTTCGCTAAGCTGCCCGCAGCCCTCTTCTGTAAGCTCGAAATGAGTTACTCAGCCAACGAGCATGAGGGGAGGGCCAAGCCGGCCGGGAGGAAATAGGACAGTGCAAGTCATAGGATGCGGAAAGGGAGGAGCGTAGGGTCGAAGAGGCAGAGTCAGGAGACAGGAGGGAGAAGGATTTACCAGAAGGGAGACCCCAACTCTACCCCCTCCAGTCCAGAAGAAACACTGGCTGAGATTGTCCTGTTGATGGACTCAAATGGGAAGTTTGTTCAGGAGAAGAAACTTTTCCCTAGACACAAAACGAGAAAGGTGTGGTGCCCAACAACGCAGAGTGCCATGGCGCTGCTTGATAAGGCCCAGCTTGGGTCGCCAAGCCACATAATCATACACACCGGAAGCAACGACCTGCGTGCTCAGCAGGAGAGGGTGGTGACTTCACTACGGGGAGTGATTGAGAAGGCCTCCGCAATCTTCCCCAACTCAAGGATCGTGGTGTCAACCCTTCTACAGAGGAAGGACTTCCACCCTGCCACAATCCAAAGAATAAACGCCAGCCTCTCCCGGGACTGTGCCCTGCGACCCAATGTACACCTGGCCCACCATCCCACCCTCGATCTGGACTGTCTCTATGACCATGTTCACCTGTACAGGGAGACAGTCCCCATCCTTGCTAAGACTCTCAAGGACGTCGCTTTAAACCGCATCCCAACCTCTCCACCCAGGAACAGCGGAGCAATCTCCACCCCCCCGAGATCACAGAGACAACACCCCGGACCAGTACCCTGGACCCCCCAGCCACGGCCACAGCACCACCAACCTCAATGCCCACCACATCCAGCGCAGCACAGACCACCCCAGCCCAGCTTCAGACCCACCCAGACGAGGCCTAACACCCCCTCCCCCCACCACAGACCCACACCTGGAGGAGCCACAGCCCGGCAGACAGAGCTATGCACAAGCTGTGAGAGGAGCAACTGGTCCAGCTCCCACCAACGAAATGAGTGACATCAAACAAATGCTGAATCTACTATGCTCACATGTGATAGGCCGAGGGTCATGGTAAGATGAGCACAATAACTCCACCATCCTCACACTACATCCACCCAAGTGGCATGACACAAATACTATCTTAAATGATAAACAAATCACATTTGCATAATAAGAGTTTACCTTAATTGAAAAATCCTATTTTAATAGTTCTTGTTGGATTGTGAGTGTTTATCTCATTTTGAATGTAAAGAAAAAACAGTTATGAAGTCTTTTTACGTTGCATGTTGGAATTTACAAGGCTTGAAGTCCTCTGCTTTTGGGCTAAAGAGCAGAAACCCAGACTTCCTTAAAGAAATTGATGATATTGTAGTACTACAGGAAACATGGTGCAGAGGTGATGTTTCCACTGGCTGTCCACTAGGTTATATGGAGATAATCGTACCATCCACCAAATTAAAAGGAATCACACAGGGCAGAGACTCAGGGGGAATGCTAATATGGTATAAATCTGAACTAACTAATTAAATCGAATTGATCAAAACAGGAGAATTCTTTATCTGGCTAAAAATCAACAAGGAGGCTATCTTAACAGATAACAACATCTTCCTCTGTGCCACATACATTCCCCCCTCAGAGTCACCCTACTTCAATGAAGAGAGTTTCTCCATTCTAGAGGGGGAGATTAGTCACTTTCAGGCCCAAGGCAATGTGCTGGTCTGTGGAGACCTGAATGCTAGAATAGCAGAAGAACTAGACACTATTAACAGTCATGGGGACAAACACCTACCGGGAAGCAACAACCTTTCCCTCCCCACATACCCCCCTAGAAACAACTATGACAAAGTGAAAAACTAAAATGGAGTACAGCTCCTGAAGCTCTGTCGAACACTGGGTCTGTACATAGTCAATGGTAGGTTAAGAGGGGACACTTTTGGTAGGTACACCTACAGCTCATCCCTTGGCAGCAGTACTGTAGACTACTTCATCACAGACCTTAACCCAGAGTTTCTCAGAGCCTTCACAGTCAGCTCACTAACACCTCTCTCTGACCACAGTAAAATCACAGTGTATCTGAAAAGAGCAGAACCCAACCATGAAGCATCACGGCCCAATAAATTACATGGTACTAAACAGACCTATAGATGGAGTGCAAACAGTACAGAAATCTACCAAAAAGCAATTAGTAGCCAAAAAATACAATCTCTCCTGGACAACTTTTTAGCATTAACATTCTCCTACACCAATGAAGGTATACATTTGGCCGTTTGGAACATAAACTTTATATTTGACAAATTAGCCCTTGGCTAATCTTAAGAAACATAAGAGCAAACCAAAAATAATAGATCATGAAAAATGGCTTGATAATGATTGCAAAAATCTAAGAAAGTCATTGAGAAATATATCTAATCATAAACACAGAGACCCAGACAACAAAAATATATGTCTTCAATATGGGGAAACACTGAAGCAATACAAACACACCCTAAGAACAAAAAAGGAACAGCACATTAGAAATCAGCTGGATGTGATTGAGGAATCCATAGAATCAAACCACTTCTGGGAGAATTGGAATAAATTAAACAAACCTCATCATCAATCAATCAATCAATTTTATTTTATATAGCCCTTCTTACATCAGCTAATATCTCGAAGTGCTTTACAGAAACCCAGCCTAAAACCCCAAAACAGCTAGTAATGCAGGTGTAGAAGCACGGTGGCTAGGAAAAACTCCCTAGAAAGGCCAAAACCTAGGAAGAAACCTAGAGAGGAACCAGGCTATGAGGGGTGGCCAGTCCTCTTCTGGCTGTGCCGGGTGGAGATTATAACAGAACCATGCCAAGATGTTCAAAAATGTTCATAAGTGACAAGCATGGTCAAATAATAATCAGGAATAAATCTCAGTTGGCTTTTCATAGCCGATCATTAAGAGTTGAAAACAGCAGGTCTGGGACAGGTAGGGGTTCCATAACCGCAGGCAGAACAGTTGAAACTGGAATAGCAGCAAGGCCAGGCGGACTGGGGACAGCAAGGAGTCACCACGGCCGGTAGTCCCGACGTATGGTCCTAGGGCTCAGGTCTCTCAGTTGGCTTTTCATAGCCGATCATTAAGAGTTGAAAACAGCAGGTCTGGGACAGGTAGGGGTTTCGTAACCGCAGGCAGAACAGTTGAAACTGGAATAGCAGCAAGGCCAGGCGGACTGGGGACAGCAAGGTGTCAGCATGCCCGGTAGTCCTGACGTATGGTCCTAGGGCTCAGGTTCTCAGAGAGAAAGAGAGAACGAGAGAATTAGAGAGAGCATACTTAAATTCACACAGGACACTGGATAAGACAGGAGAAGTACTCCAGGTATAACCAACTAACCCCAGCCCCCCGACACATAAACTACTGCAGCATAAATACTGGAGGCTGAGACAGGAGCGGTCCGGAGACACTGTGGCCCCATCCGAAGAAACCCCGGACAGGGCCAAACAGGAAGGATATAACCCCACCCACTCTGCCAAAGCACAGCCCCCGCACCACCAGAGGGATATCCTCAACCACCAACTTACAATCCTGAGACAAGGCCGAGTATAGCCCACAGAGGTCTCCACCACAGCACAAACCAAGGGGGGCGCCAACCCAGACAGGAAGATCACGTCAGTAACTCAACCCACTCAAGTGACGCACCCCTCCTAGGGACGGCATGAAAGAGCACCAGCAAGCCAGTGACTCAGCCCCCTGTAACAGGGTTAGAGGCAGAGAACCCCAGTGGAGAGAGGGGAACCGGCCTGGCAGAGACAGCAAGGGCTGTTCGTTGCTCCAGAGCCTTTCCGTTCACCTTCACACTCCTGGGCCAGACTACACTCAATCATATGACCTACTGAAGAGATAAGTCTTCAGTAAAGACTTAAAGGTTGAGACCGAGTCTGCGTCTCTCACATGGGTAGGCAAACTGTTCCATAAAAATGGAGATCTATAGGAGAAAGCCCTGCCTCCCGCTGTTTGCTTAGAAATTCTAGGGACAATTAGGAGGCCTGCGTCTTGTGACCGTAGCGTACGTATTGGTATGTACGGCAGGACCAACTCGGAAAGATAGGTAGGAGCAAGCCCATGTAACGCTTTATAGGTTAACAGTAAAACCTTGAAATCAGCCCTTGCCTTAACAGGAAGCCAGTGTAGGGAAGCTAGCACTGGAGTAATATGATCAAATTTCTTGGTTCTAGTCAGGATTCTAGCAGCCGTATTTAGCACTAACTGAAGTTTATTTAGTGCTTTATCCGGTAGCCGGAAAGTAGAGCATTGCAGTAGTCTAACCTAGAAGTAACAAATGCATGGATTAATTTTTCTGCATCATTTTTGGACAGAAAATTTCTGATTTTTGCAATGTTACGTAGATGGAAAAAAGCTGTCCTTGAAACAGTCTTGATATGTTCGTCAAAAGAGAGATCAGGGTCAAGAGTAACGCCGAGGTCCTTCACAGTTTTATTTGAGACGACTTTACAACCATCAAGATGAATTGTCAGATTTAACAGAAGATCTCTTTGTTTCTTGGGACCTAGAACAAGCATCTCTGTTTTGTCCGAGTTTAAAAGTAGAAAGTTTTCAGCCATCCACTTCCTTATGTCTGAAACACAGGCTTCTAGCGAGGGCAATTTTGGGGCTTCACCATGTTTCATTGAAATGTACAGCTGTGTGTCATCCGCATAGCAGTGAAAGTTAACATTATGTTTTCGAATAACATCCCCAAGAGGTAAAATATATAGTGAAAACAATAGTGGTCCTAAAACGGAACCTTGAGGAACACCGAAATGTACAGTTGATTTGTCGGAGGACAGACCATTCACAGAGACAAACTGATATCTTTCCGACAGGTAAGATCTAAACCAGGCCAGAACTTGTCCGTGTAGACCAATTTGGGTTTCCAGTCTCTCCAAAAGAATGTGGTGATCGATAGTGTCAAAGGCAGCACTAAGGTCTAGTAGCACGAGGACAGATGTAGAGCCTCGGTCTGACGCCATTAAAAGGTCATTTACCACCTTCACAAGTGCAGTCTCAGTGCTATGATGGGGTCTAAAACCAGACTGAAGCATTTCGTATACATTGTTTGTCTTCAGAAAGGCAGTGAGTTGCTGCGCAACAGCTTTTTCTAAAATTTTTGAGAGGAATGGAAGATTCGATATAGGCCGATAGTTTTTTATATTTTCCGGGTCAAGGTTTGGCTTTTTCAAGAGAGGCTTTATCACTGCCACTTTTAGTGAGTTTGGTACACATCCGGTGGATAGAGAGCTGTTTATTATGTTCAACATAGGAGGGCCAAGCACAGGAAGCAGCTCCTTCAGCAGTTTAGTAGGAATAGGATCCAGTATGCAGCTTGAAGGTTTAGAGGCCATGATTATTTTCATCATTGTGTCAAGAGATATAGTACTAAAACACTTAAGTGTCTCTCCCGATCCCAGGCCCTCGCAGAGTCTGTGCAGATCCAGGACAGCTAAGCCCTGGAGGAATACGCAGATTCAAAGAGGAGTCCGTAATTTGCTTTCTAATGGTCATGATCTTTTCCTCAAAGAAGTTCATGAATTTATTACTGCTGAAGTGAAAGCCATCCTCTCTTGGGGAATGCTGCTTTTTAGTTAGCTTTGCAACAGTATCAAAAAGAAATTTTGGATTGTTCTTATTTTCCTCGATTAAGTTGGAAAAGTAGGATGATCGAGCAGCAGTGAGGGCTCTTCGGTACTGCACGGTAATGTCTTTCCAAGCTAGTCGGAAGACTTCCAGTTTGGTGTGGCGCCATTTCCGTTCCAATTTCCTGGAAGCTTGCTTCAAAGCTCGGGTATTTTCTGTATACCAGGGAGCTAGTTTCTTATGACAAATGTTTTTCGTTTTTAGGGGTGCAACTGCATCTAGGGTATTGCGCAAGGTTAAATTGAGTTCCTCAGTTAAGTGGTTAACTGATTTTTGTCCTCTGACGTCCTTGGGTAGGCAGAAGGAGTCTGGAAGGGCATCAAGGAATTTTTGTGTTGTCTGAGAATTTATAGCACGACTTTTGATGCTCCTTGGTTGGGGTCTGAGCAGATTATTTGTTGCGATTGCAAACGTAATAAAATGGTGGTCCGATAGTCCAGGATTTTGTGGAAAAACATTAAGATCTACAACATTTATTCCATGGGACAAAACTAGGTCCAGAGTATGACTGTGGCAGTGAGTAGGTCCAGAGACATGTTGGACAAAACCCACTGAGTCGATGATGGCTCCGAAAGACTTTTGGAGTGGGTCTGTGGACTTCTCCATGTGAATATTAAAATCACCAAAAATTAGAATATGATCTGCTATGACTACAAGGTCTGATAGGAATTCAGGAAACTCAGAGAGGAACGCTGTATATGGCCCAGGAGGCCTGTAAACAGTAGCTATAAAAAGTGATTGAGTAGGCTGCATAGATTTCATGACTAGAAGCTCAAAAGACGAAAACGCCATTTTTTTTTTGTAAATTGAAATTTGCTATCGTAAATGTTAGCAATACCTCCGCCTTTGCGGGATGCACGGGGAATATGGTCACTAGTGTAACCAGGAGGTGAGGCCTCATTTAACACAGCAAATTCATCAGGCTTAAGCCATGTTTCAGTCAGGCCAATCACATCAAGATTATGATCAGTGATTAGTTCATTGACTATGACTGCCTTTGAAGTGAGGGATCTAACATTAAGTAACCCTATTTTGAGATGTGAGGTATCACGATCTCTTTCAATAATGGCAGGAATGGAGGAGGTCTTTATCCTAATAAGATTGCTAAGGTGAACACCGCCATGTTTAGTTTTGCCCAACCTAGGTCGAGGCACAGACACAGTCTCAATGGGTATGGCTGAGCTGACTACACTGACTGTGCTATTGGCAGACTCCACTAAGCTGGCAGGTTGGCTAACAGCCTGCTGCCTGGCCTGCACCCTATTTCACTGTGGGGCTAGAGGAGTTAGAGCCCTATCTATGTTGGTAGATAAGATGAGAGCACCCCCTCCAGCTAGGATGGAGTCCGTCCCTCATCAGCAGGTCAGGCTTGGTCCTGTTTGTGGGTGAGTCCCAGAAAGAGGGCCAATTATCTACAAATTCTATCTTTTGGGAGGGGCAGAAAACAGTTTTCAACCAGCGATTGAGTGCTGAGACTCTGCTGTAGAGCTCATCACTCCCCCTAACTGGGAGGGGGCCAGAGACAATTACTCGATGCCGACACATCTTTCTAGCTAATTTACACGCTGAAGCTATGTTGCACTTGGTGACCTCTGACTGTTTCATCCTAACATCGTTGGTGCCGACGTGGATAACAATATCTCTATACTCTCTACACTCGCCAGTTTTAGCTTTAGCCAGCACCATCTTTAGATTAGCCTTAACGTCGGTAGCCCTGCCCCCTGGTAAACAGTGTATGATCGCTGGGTGATTCGTTTTAAGTCTAATACTGCGGGTAATGGAGTCGCCAATGACTAGGGTTTTCAATTTGTCAGAGCTAATGGTGGGAGCCTTCGGCGTCTCAGACCCCGTAACGGGAGGAGTAGAGACAAGAGAAGACTCAGACTCAGACTCCGACTCGCTACATAATGGGGAAAACCGGTTGAAAGTTTCTGTCGGCTGAATGAGCGACACCGGTTGATCATTCCAACAGTATTTCCCTCCAGAAGCCATGAGAAAGTTGTCCGGCTGCGGGGACTGTGCGGGGGGATTTATACTAACGTTACTATCTGTACTTACTGGTGGCACAGACGCTGTTTCTTCCTTTCCTACACTGAAATTACCCTTGCCTAACGATTGCGTCTGAAGCTGGGCTTGTAGCACAGCTATTCTCGCCGTAAGGCGATCGTTCTCCTGTATATTATGAGTACAGCGACTGCAATTAGAAGACATCATGTTAATGTTACTACTTAGCTTCGGCTGTTGAAGATGTTGACGAACCATGTCCAGATAAAGCGTCCGGAGTGAAAAAGTTGAATGATGGAAAAAAGTTGCGATGGAAAAAAGGAAAAATAAAGTAAAGTTGGCAGGAAAAAACGCACAGGAAAATGACTCTTCTGTCTCGGGATAAAACGTCCGGGGTGAAAAAGTTTAACGAAAAAAGATGAGTGAGGACAAAACTAAAAAGTTGGTAAATTTGTTGAACACAGAGATTGATTAAACGTTTATTAAAAGTAAAACGTGAATAGTTTGGCAGGTAGCCAAGTAGCAGCAAACAGCACAGCAGCACGGAGACAATGCGGAAGCGAGAAACAAGAGGGCGTCAACTTACTAACCAATCATGGGGAATTGGCTATCCAAAATGGGGATATGTGGAGAAATCACTTTGCAAACCTCTACAGCAATATAACAAAGAGCCCAGAACAACAAGATATACAAGAAAAATTACAAATCCTTGAATCAGCAATCAAAGACTATCAGAATCCTGTGGATACCCCAATTACAGAACAAGAATTATTGGAAAAATTTTGCACTCTCCAACCCAAAAAGGCCTGTGGTGCTGATGGTATTTTAAATGAAATGATCAAATATACAGACCACAAATTCAAATTGGCTATACTCAAACTCTTCAACATTATCCTAACTGCAGGTATTTTCCCCGATATTTGGAACCAAGGATTGATCACACCAATTTATAAAAATGGAGACAAATTTGACCCAAATAATTACAGAGGAATTTGCGTTAACAGCAACTTGGGGGAAAATTCTCTGCAGTATCATAAACAGCAGACTACATAATTTCCTTGATGAACACAACGTCCTAAGCAGAAGCCAGATTGGATTTGTAAAAAATTATCGTACAACAGACCACATTTACACCCTCCAGACTCTAATTGACAAACAAGTGAATCAAAACAAAGGCAAAATCTACTCGTGTTTTGTAGACTTCAAGAAAGCATTTGATTCAATTTGGCACAAAGGTCTTTTTTACAAACTAATAGAAAGTGGTATTGGAGGGAAAACATATGATGTTATTAAATCAATGTACACTAAAAACAAAAAAGCAAACAGACTTCTTCTCTCAGGGACGTGGAGTGAAACAGGGCTGCCCAATAAGTCCAACACTATTTAACATCTACATTAACGAATTGGCAAAAACATTAGAAGAATCGGCAGCACCTGGTCTCACCCTACACAACACTGAAATCAAGTGTCTGCTGTACGCAGATGACCTAGTGCTACTGTCCCCCACTAAGGAGGGGTTACAGCAGCATCTAGATCATCTGCACAGATTGATATGAATATAATGATATTCCAAAAAAGGTCCGGAAATCAGGATGACAAATATAAATTATATTTGGACACAGTTCTATTAGAACACACCAAAAATTACACATATCTAGGACTAAATATCAGCAACACAGGTAGCTTTCACATGGCTGTGAATGAGCTGAGAGACAAAGCAAGAAGAGCATTCTATGCCATTAAAAGGAATATTAAAATCGAAATTCCAATTAGAATCTGGCTAAACATTTTCCAATCAGTTATAGAACCAATTGCTCTATATGGCAGCGAAGTATGGGGTCCGCTCTCTAATACTGAATTTACCAAATGGGACAAACATCCAATTGAAATACTGCATGCAGAGTTTTGCAAGACTGTATTGCAAGTGCAAAGAAAAACTCAAAATAACGCATGTAGAGCAGAATTGGGCCAATACCCCCTCCTTATTCGAATAGAAAAAAGAGCCATCAAATTTTACAACTATCTAAAAACAAGTGACCCCAAAACATTCCATCACACAGCTCTACTATGTCAAGAGATGAAACAAGAGAAGAGTCCCCTCAGCCAGCTGGTTCTGAGGCTCAGTTCACTAACCAAAACCAACCTCATAGAGCCTCAGGACAGCACTCAGAAAATCTGGCCCAACCAAATCATCACAAAGCAAAAAGAAAAATATATCACCTATTGGAAAGACACCACAAAAAATCAAAGTAAACTTCAATGCTATTTGGCTCTAAACAGACAGTACATGGTAGCAGACTATCTGACCACTGTGACTGATAGAAAACTGAGAAAAACACTGACTAGGTACAGACTCAGTGAGCACAGTCTGGCTATAGAGACCGGTCGTCACAGGCAAACCTGGCTGCCCAGAGAGGACAGGCTGTGCTCACTCTGCCCCCGGGGAGAGGTAGAGACAGAGCTGCATTTCCTATTACACTGTGACAAATACTCAGACCTAAGAGAATCTTTCTTTCCCAAAATTATCATTCAGTACAAAGAATTTGAAACTATAAAAGAGGAAGAAAAAAACAAATATTTATTGGGTGAAAAGCCAAAATGTGCAATTTTGGCAGCCAAATATGTGTCCTCCTGCCACAACCTGATGGACAGCCAGTGAAAAGTGTAATGTAATGTCAATAATATTTCCTGTTTTGTTTTGGCTTTCATAGCATGTAATGTGTCTTCTCAGTCATGTTGAGATTGGTCGACTACTATTGCTTTAATGTATTGTTATTCTCATTAATATTGTTGTTGTAGTTGCTGTTAATGGTAATCCCATTTCCACTACTACTATTATTATTGCTGTTGGTCCCACCATTTTTGTTATATGTATACTTTGACAATGTAAGTAATTTTACTTGCCATGTCAATAAAGTCTATTGAATTAATAGGATAGAAGAGAAGAGAGTAGTGGGAGAGAGAGAGCGAAGATTGTGACGGCGCATGACCATCTGGGTAGGGGCTGAGTGGCTAGGGTTGGAGGAGAGGGAGACAGAAAAAACAGGAAACAAAGTAGTGATCAGAGACCTGGAGGGGGGTTGCAGTGAGATTAGTAGGTGAACAGCCTGCCTTGTGAGTGGGAAGGGACTGGGAAAGGGTGAGGTCAAAAGAGGCAAGGAGAGGTAAGAAAGAGTTGGAAAGAAATGATCTTATCAAGGTGCCAAGCTCATTGAGGAACTCTCTAAGGGCACCTGGTGGGCAATACATGACAACAATGTTAAGCTTGAGTGGACAAGTGACAGTGACAGCATGGAATTCAAATGAGGAGATGGACAGGTGAGATAGGGAGAAAACAGAAAATCTCCACTTAGGAGAAATGACTAGACCCGTGCCACCACCGCAACGACCAGATGCTCTCGGACTATGAGAGAAAACATAGTCAGATTAAGAAAGAGCAGCTGGAGTAACAGTGTTCTCTGGGGTGATCCATGTCTCCGTCAGGGCCAAAAAGTAATAGGCTGAGATGAACTCAGCGTTCTTGACCGCATATCAGCAGTTCCAAACACTGCCAGAGACAAGGAATGGGTTGTGTGCGCAGGGTACACTAAATTAGAAGGGTTGCAGCCAAGGGGTGGGAAGTGTCTGTAAAGCCTACAGGTAGAGGACCAAACAGGTGTAAAAAACACACACAGTTTCTAAAGCTACAAAGAGCAAAATGAGATAATCAGAAAATAACTAGATAATATACATAAGTGAGAGCGTGGTGTGGAGCCTTCCTTTCATTCCTTCCTCTGACAACTCGGCAGAACAGTCTTTTGTTACACACTCACTCACACACACACACACACACACACACACACACACACACACACACACACACACACACACCCCCTAACCCCTCCCCCCAACCCCTCCTTACCTGACTCCCAGGAACTGGGGCTGCTCTCCTGGGGCGCTGGACTCACTCTCCATCTTCAGAGAGTCGATGTGGGCGATGGAGATGACAGTGGCAGCCACGTACCAGGGCAGGCCCAGGAAGGAACACACTGCCATCAGAATCCCCACCCAGAACAGGTCGAGATGGTACCCACAACCTTTCTGTTGGAGGGGGAGAGAAAAGGTGAGAATGGGAGAGATAACGTTCAGTTTGTTTTCTGTGTTGCTGTTGTGTTTATGGTTATTGAATGGTTGTTGAATGGTTGTGTTTTATTGCGATTATGTTAATGACCCCCATTAATAGAGTGCGATGGAGAGGAGTCGTCGATGGCATAAGCTCCCTGGGGAGTGACAGGCCTAAGTAAGTAAGTATGTTTATGCTTGCAGTTGTGTTCTGTTGTGTTCTAATTGCGGTCATACTGTACCTTGAGTTTGTTCTCTTTGCGGTTGACGATGACAGCGCTGATCTGTTGGTCCATGAAGATGAGGATGGTGACCAGAAGAGCAGGGACGGCGCTGGCCACATATACCCACCATGGGTTCTTACCAAACGGCATCACCAACCAGCCACGGTCCGGACGCGTCGGCTACAACACACACACACACACACAAACACACACCCCACACACACACACACACACGACCACACACACACACGGTGGTACACATATGTATTTATTTAACCTTTATACACCCTCCAAGCTCATCACTAAGCTCAGGACCCTGGGACTGAACAACGCCCTCTGCAACTGGATCCTGGACTTCCTGACGGGCCATCCCCCAAAACATCCACCATGCTGACCACCAACACGGGGGACCCTCAGGGGTGTGTGCTTTGTCCCCTCCTGTACTCCCTGTTCACCCACGACTGTGGCTGTGCATGACTTCAGTACCGTCATCAAGTTTGTTGACAACACGACGGTGGTAGGACTGATCACCGATGACAATGAGGCAGCCTATATAGAGGAGGTCAGAGACCTGGCAGTGTGGTCCCAGGACAACAACCTCTTCCTCAACGTCAGCATGACAAAGGAGCTGATCGTGGACTACAGGAAATGGAGGGTGGAGTACGCCCCCATTCACATTGATGGGGCTGTAGTAGAGCCGGTCGAGAGCATCAAGTTCCTCGGTGTCCACATCACTAAGGAATTAAAATGGGCCACACACACCCACACAGTTGTGAAGAGGGCACGACAGCGCCTCTTCCCCCTCAGGAAGCTGAAAAGATTTGTCATGGGCCCCCAGATCCTCAAAAAGTTCTACAGCTGCATCACTAGGGCCGAGCTCCCTGCCATCCAAAACCTCTACATTAGGTGGTGTCAGATGAAGGCCCAAAACATTTTCAAAGACTCCAGCCACCCAAGCCATAGACTGTTCTCTCTACTACCGCACGGCAAGCGGTACCAGTGCACCAAGTCTGGAACCAACTGGACCCTGAACAGCTTCTACCTCCAAGCCATAAGACTGCTAAACAAGGCTACTAAATAGCTAATCAAATGGCAACACGGACTACCTACATTGACCTTTTTTTTTTTGACTAACTCTCTTGCACTGACTCTATGCACAAACACTGGACTCTACCCACACATTCACACATACTTACACACACACACTCACACACACACACTACATATGCCCACACACACATAACATGCGCACACATGCATACTGACGCCACACACTCACACACACACCACATACGTTGCTGCTACAGCTCAGTCTATTATCTATCCTGTTGCCTAGTCACTTTACCCCTACCTACAGCTGTATACAGTACCTCAATTACCTCGTACCCCTGCACATCGGCTCGTTACTGGTACTCCCTGTATAGTCATGTTATTTATTACTTATTATTGTTATTCGCTATTCACTATGTATTCCTCGTGTCACTATTATTATTTTTATTTTTAATTTCTTATCTTTAACTCTGCATTGTTGGAAAAGGACCTGTAAGTAAGCATTTCACTGTTAGTCTACACCTGTGGTTTATGAAGCATGTGACAAATAATATGTGATTTGATTTGAGTCACATTGAGACCCAGTTCTCTTTTTTAAGTGAGCCCTGTATGGTGCTAAACACACACACAAGCACATCTATCATGCAGTTTACACAGTCAAATCAAAACTACATGCGTCACTAAATCCGACAAAAAGACAGATGCAACTCATACACATACATCTCCAATCAAACACACATTGAATTACAGAATGCATGCATCTGTCAATCACACACACACACACACATTGGGTTAATGGTTAGAAATACCTTAAACTCTGTGGGTACGATTAGTTTGGGTGTGTCCAGCCCTACAAGCATATCCAGACCCACAAATGTCATGATTGACATGAAGATGGAGAAATCACTGATCAGCTTTCTCAGCTAGGCCCACCCATACACACAGACAGACAAACAAGAAACAAACAAAGAAACAGACAGACAGACAGACAGAGGGGTGGTAGAGATGGAGAGAAAAAGACAGAGAGGTACAAAACAAATACACAAACAGGAGAGAGGGATGAAATAAAAGAGAGAAGAAAGTGTCAGTATGTTAATGTCTCAAAATCACTTGAAAACTGAAGTTTTATTCCTAATCATTTCAGGAAGAAGGAAGAGATAGATA